>NW_011494769.1:4912214-4915005 GCF_000754665.1 Bison bison bison
GTGTGTGTGTGTGTGTGTGTGTATATATATATATATATATATATATATGGTGGGAGCTGAGTAATATGACATGAGTTATGCTTTGAATAGTTCACTCCCTGCTTTATGGAGGCTGGACCATACAGAATTAAGAGTGGTGGCAGAGGCACAAAATAACAGATCATTTCAGCAGTCTAGGCAAGGTAGTTGGGACCAATTGTAATCATGGACATGTTGAAAATCGGTAAAATTTGAGATGCAATTTAGAAGTAGGACTGTAGGGCTTACTGATGGATTGGGCATAAGCTTGGTCATGGTGAGAAAGAATTCGAGACTGACTTTTCAGTTTTCAGCCTGAAGAGATGGATAGATGGTAATGCCACTTACTGTGATGGAAAAGACATGGGACAGTAGAAAGCATACATATGGGAAAGAAGAATAGTTCTCTTCGCCCTTTGTGAGTTTTGAGATGCCTATTGGAAAGCCAAGTGAGTGGTGAAGTAAACAGTTGGATCTAGGACTTTGGAGCTCAGGAGAGTTCTTGACGTGCACCTCATTTGAGTTCCATTAGCACATAGATGGGCTTTCCTTGTGGCTCAGATGGTAAAGAATCTGCCTGCAATGCAGGAGACCTGGGTTCAATCCGTGGGTTGGGAAGATACCCTGGAGAAGGGAATGGCAACCCACTCCAGTATTCTTGCATGGAGAATTCCATGGACAGAGGAGCCTGGAGGGCTACAGTCTATGGGGGCCACAAAGAGTCAGACATGATTGAGCACATAGATAGTATTTGAAACTGGATGAGATCATCTGAGAGATTGTAGTTAAGGATGAGAGAACCAAGGCTAGAACTCTGAAACTTTATCATGAGAAATTTGGCAGAACAAGGGAGGTCAGCAAAGACAATTGAGAAGAAGTGACCAGTGAAAGTAGCATGTATTTAAAATTAGGAAAGGAATATGTCAAGGATGTATATTGTCACCTAGCTTATTTAACTTATATGCAGTATACATCATGTGAAATGCTGGGTTGGATGAATCAGAAGCTGGAATAAAGATTCCAAGGAGAAATATCAACAACCTCAGATATGCCTATGATATCATTCTAATGGCAGAAAGTGAAGAGGAACTAAAGAGCCTCTTGATGAGGGTGAAAGAAGGAGTGAAAACTCAACATGCAGAAAACTAAGATCATGGCATCTGGTCCCACCACTTCATGACAAATAGAAGAGGAAAATTCATGGCATCTGGTCCCACCACTTCATGACGAATAGAAGAGGAAAATTGAAAGTGACAGGTTTTATTTTCTTGGGCTCCAAAATCACTGTGGGTGGTGACTGCAGCCATAAAATTAAAAGATGTTTGCTCCTTGGAAGAAAAGCTATGACAAACCTAGACAGTGTGTTAAAAAGCAGAGACATTACTTTGCCAACAAAGGTCCATATAGTCAAAGATATGGTTTTTGCAGTAGTCATGTATGGATATGAGAATTAGACCATAAAGAAAGCTGAGCACCAAAGAATTTATTCTTTCGAATTGTGGTGCTGGAGAAAACTAGCAAGGGGATCCAACCAGTCCATCCTAAAGGAAATCAATCCTGAATATTCATTGGAAGGACTGATGCTGAAGCTGAAATACTTTGGCCATCTGATGTGAAGAGCTGACTCATTTGGAAAAGACCCTGATGCTGGGAAAATCTGAGGGCAGGATGAGAAGGGGATGACAGAGGATGAGATGGATGGCATCACTGTCTCAATGAACATGAGTTTGAGCAACTCTGGGAGATAGTGAAAGACAGGGAAGCCTGTCATGCTGCAGTCCATGGGTTGACAGTCAGATATGACTTAGCAACTGAACAACAACAACAAAATTGTTAACTCATTTTTATCCTCCCCATTTCAATGGGGATGGCAATGTGGTTTACAGGGGTTTGCACAACTCAGCATGATATTCAAGACCAGTTGCAATCTCCTTTCCAGTTCAGTCTACCGGGAGCCCTTTCTATCACTCCGAGTACCCTGGAATTCTGATTCTTTGAATGATTGGCTTTCTCCAACAGACCAAATACTTTACACTTGCATGGTTCTCTTCAGTTCCTCCTCCAGGACTCCCTTGCCTATGGAAATCTCTTCCACTTGGTAACCTTTTTCCCCATACCCCCAATCTGAACTAAGAGCGCCCTCTTCACTTTTCCTTGAATGGTAGATTATCATCTGGACCATGTCTTAATCCTTTCCGTTTCCTTCACTGTGCTCAGAATGGTGCTCTCCAAGAATGGCACTTAATACATGCTGAAAGTATGAATGAATCTATATACCATTAGCAAAGGGAAGGGGTTGGGAAAGAAGGTCCCCTTCCATATTTAGATTCCATTCTGTAATTAGTTCCATTGTCAAAAGACATATATAAAATTTTTAAACAGTTATGTTTTCTGTAAGAATATGATTCTCCACCATTTAATATCACAGACTCCAGAAAAATAAGTTGTTAACTCAGAGACCTATAATAGCTTGTTTCTTCTCTGGGCACCTGTTTGAGTTTGCTAGGTTATCTCTTCCCTTTTCTCACCCACTTCTTAAGTCTAACCCCCAAGGAAAAACACATAATATCAATTTAATTTTTACAATAGGATGGCCATATGATTTATGGCTTTGTAGTAAGCATTAGGGCTTCCTTGGTGGCTCAGATGGTAAAGAATCTGCCTGCAATGTAGGAGACCCAGGTTCAGTCCCTGGGTCAGAAAGATCCCCTGGAGAAGGAAATGGCAACCCACTCCAGTATTCTTGCCTGGAGAATCCCATGGACAGAGAAAC
>NW_011494769.1:4915525-4930916 GCF_000754665.1 Bison bison bison
CCAAACCCATGTCCATCGAGTCAGTGATGCCATCCAACCATCTCATCCTCTGTCGTCCCCTTCTCCTCCTGCCCTCAATCTTTCCCAGCATCAGAGTCTTTGCAAATGAGTCAGCTCTTTGCATCAGGCAGCCAAAGTACTGGAGTTTTAGCTTCAACATCAGTCCTTCCAATGAACATCCAGGACTGATCTCCGTTAGGATGGACTGGTTGGATCTCCTTGCAGTCCAAGGGACTCTCAAGAGTCTTCTCCAACACTGCAGTTCAAAAGCATCAGTTCTTCAGTGCTCAGCTTTCTTTATAGTCCAACTCTCACATCCATACATGACCACTGGAAAAACCATAGCCTTGACTAGATGGACCTTTGTTGGCAAAGTAATGTCTCTGCTTTTTAATATGCTGTCTAGGTTGGTCATAAGTTTTCTTGTCCAAGGAGTAAACATCTTTTAATTTCATGGCTGCAATCGCCATTAGTCACCACTAATATTTTGATGTCTTTTCCCACTTCTCGTTGGAGTGTTGTTTTTTTTTTTAATTCATTGACTTTTTGGTAATTTTTTCATAGTTTTAATTGTACTCAATATTATATTAGTTGCTACGTACTGTAAATCTATTGTGTGGTCAAATGATGCAACGGTGAAGAGTGAAAACTCTGGAGTGAGACCACCTTTTCATTGCTGGCTTCTTGAATTATGGTGTTTGATCTTGCATAAGTTATTCTATCATTCTATGCTTTGGCTTTCTAATTTGTAAAATATGGATAATACTATCCTCCTCATTGAGTTATTCATTAAATAAGTTACTGAATATGAAACACAGTGTCTGGCACAGAGGATATACACAATAAGTCCTAGCTGATATTAATTAGAAGTGTTTCCATATAATTGTAATGATATTTTTTTCCTGGAAGGCTATACATTTAAATTTTTATTATTAAAGTCTCATAGGTTTGTTGTTAATATCTAGAAATAAAGAGAAGATGAAAAATCAATAATTATGACTCACAATAGAAAACATCCAGGGATGTTAACTACTATTAATATTTTCATTTACATTCCTCTGAAAGTATATTTTGCACAGTTACCTGGGTATTTCATGGCCCAGCTAATAGACTCAATTTTCCTGGGTCTACAATTAATATGCTTTATTCTACCGGTGATGGGAGGTGAATCATACAGGTTATAAGTCACCCTGATGTGCTCAACTTAACAATTTTGGCATATTAATTTTTGGATCAAGTTTTTTTTTTTTTTAAATAAATATCATCAATCAAGTTATTTAATGGGTATGATCATAGACTATAAACATCTTCATAATTTTTTTGTTCTTTATGTATTTTCTTTAAAAATTTGTATACTCAACATGGTATTCATTGAGTGTAGATTGTGCACTAATAATTCTTTGGATTACGAGTATAGTTCCCTGAACTTATAGAGGTTAAACAATAATGTATTTTCTAATATTGTCATTCAGCAAATATCAAGTTTGCTGCCTGTGCTGTGAGCCTAAGTCAGTATTTGGAAATACCATAATGAATATATAGATTTATTTAGTTTTGGAGGATTCTGGCCTATGACTGGGAAACAATAGTCCATGAAATTGCTAAACTATGTATTCCTACTTTTCTGAAGAGTATAGTGAAATGGACTTTAAGTCCTGGGGCATTAGTTCAACTTTTCGCTAGAAGAATCCACACAGTGTAGCAAAATTAAGAGGCCCCATCCCATGGAGAAGAAGATGTGTTTTGGAATTTTTACAGACCAGGTTTAAAACCAGATTCCATCATTTCCTCACTGTGTGGATTCGGGCACATTATTTAATTCTTGTGTCTCATTCATGTACATTGTAGTGATAGAATGCCTGCTTTTGTAGGAGAAATCCTACAAAATCTTTGTCCGATTTTTCATGGTAATCAATGAGATATGTATGTTATGAAGCTTGCCCGTTTATTGTTGTTTATTGTTTATTGTTGCCAATGGTGTTTTCCTGAAGCAGGAGAGCAGCTGGGAGACCTTGACAGAATGGTTAAAGTCCAAGAGCTTGTTACTGACACAGTTCTGAGGATGCCAGCTACTTCTTCAAATTGACAGTGAGTGGTGTCCTACTTTATGAGGCCACATGACCTCAGTCTGACCAGAAAAGGGGTGTGTGGTGTGGGGTGGGAATCACTCCTAATGTGAACAACAGGAGAGATGGATAAACTCTAAGAATGGATTGGTTTTAGTGTCAGCAAGATCTCAGTTCAAATATTTACTTTTGATAACTGCTGGCAAAGAATCTTTAAAGTATCTTTAAATCTTTTCAACTTCACCTTGCCTCGTGAGACTTAATAACATACTATTTTTTGTTTGTCCCTTTAATGACTGAATTAGTCCATTTCTTACCCATCTCTACCCATGTTCTATTTCTCAGAGTGCCACCGACCAACACTCTTATTGGAGCCCAAAAAGCAGCTCTTCTTTTATATAGATTTGATAAGAAAGAAAGCTCCAGCATCTTCCTGGGACTCTGAAAAGCTTAAATAACTCAATTCCAAATATCAGAAAGGGACAGTATGTACTAGAAACTTAAGGCAAACAGTGGAAAATCCTTTTTTTCTATTTCCCCTTCTCAGCAGATTCAATATTAAACCTTAGTGTCCCTACGTCTACGACAAGGGTATTTTCCCACCTTGTTATCTCTGAGGAATGTGAAGAATTTGAAGGGTGATGGTTTGATCTTAGTAGTGAGAAAAGAATAAATTGCTCACTTAATAAATTGCCAGGCCACTTGGGTACTATTTAGTAGATTACCTTTTCCAGAGCGCTAAATGATAGTAAATGGCGAGTGGCAGTAACTGAAAGAGTTAATGCAGCTTTGATCTCTTGAACTGAAAGAGTCTGCAGTTTGCTTAGAATGAGATGGAATTATTTCTTCCCTTTTATCTGAGGCCCAGTAAAACCTCAGAAAAGGAAGACATTATTACTTTTTCCCTGTGTTGCATGAACATTAGAATAAAAGGGAAATGATGGCTCCTCTACAGACACACACGTGCTCACCCGAAGTGGTCATTATGAACTCCAAAAGGAATTTTTGAAAAAGTATCATTGATCAATCCTTTAATTAAAAATACTTACTGAATACTGCCTATGTGCAGGGGTTTGTGCTATGGGAGGAGTATACGGAAATGAGGCAGGCCCTGCCTTTTAGGGGCGCCGGTAAGGAGAAAATATTTTCTCAAGCCTTTTGATTTCACCTTCCTTTCCAAAGGGCTGACACTGAATGTATAAATTTGCATCCTAAGTGGTAAAGAATCAGCCTACCAAAGCAGGAGATGCAGGAAGAACAGGTTCTATCCCTGAGTCAGGAAGATCCCCTGGAGGAGGAAATGGCAACTCACTCCAGTATTCTTCAGATGCAGCCGAGCAACTAAGCGTGGCACACATACCAGTACTCTTGCCTGGAGAATTCCAGGGACAGGAGAGCCTGGAGGGTTACAGTCCACAGGGTCGCAAAGAGCTGGACACGACGGAGCATGCATGTACACATACACACACCCGCTGCTTGTAATAGAGTCGGTGCCACATATGGGCCACAGAAGAGACACAGAACCTAGGGCATGTGAGGTGAACGTGATAACCACTACACTACGGAAACTGGATTAAGTTTAAAAATAAAATAAAAAAAAATAATAAAAAAGAACCTAGGGCAAATTAATTTAATTTATTTATTTTTAAAAGGACTAATTTATTTGCAAACAGCTTGTACAATCAATAAAACAAAACTAAGCATGGATTTCACAATATAAAAATGGGTAAGAATATGAATAAGCAATTCATTAAAACACGCACACACACAAACCCACACACATACAAGTAGCAAAGAAATAGAAAATATGCTCAACTCCCTTTTAACTAAGTTGTGACTTCTTTAGTCATGAGCTGATTATGACCTCGAACAATAGAAAAGTACCTATTTGCTTGATGGAATGCTTGTAGCAATGTTCTCTTGTTTAGTGGAGCTATTCCTGGGAGTAAGTACAAGGCCCAGGACCAACCTATGCGTTGTTGAGAAGTGTGTGCTCACTGTGATCTCTATTGTTGTTCAGTAAGGCAATGGCACCCCACTCCAGTACTCTTGCCTGGAAAATCCCATGGATGGAGGAGTCTGGTGGGCCACAGTCCACGGGGTCGCGAAGAGTCGGACACGACTGAGCGACTTCACTTTCACTTTTCACTTTCATGCATTGGAGAAGGAAATGGCAACCCACTCCAGTGTTCTTGCCTGGAGAATCCCAGGGACGGGGGAGCCTGGTGGGCTGCCGTCTATGGGGTCGCACAGAGTCGGACACGACTGAAGCGACTTAGCAGCAGCAGCAGCAGCTAAGTCATGTCTGACTCCTTGCGATCCCATGGACTGCAGCACACCAGGCTCCTGCACTTCACTAGCTCCTGCAGTTTGATCAGATTCATTTCCATTGAGTCGGTGATGCTATCTAACCATCTCATCCTCTGCCACCCCCTTCTCCTTTTGTCTTCAATCTTCCCTAGCATCAGGGTGAAAGTGAAAAGTGAAAGTCGCTCAGTCGTATCCGACTCTTTGTGATCCCATGGACTATACAGTCCATGGAATTCTCCACGCCAGAATACTGGAGCCTTTCCCTTCTCCAGGGGATCTTCCCCACCCAGGAATCAAACTCATGTCTCCCGCATTGCAGACAGATGCTTTACCAGCTGAGCCACATCAATCTTCCCCAGCATCAGGGTACACTTAGGCTATTAGTGCCAGGGTCACGTGACAGATTCAGTCTGGAAGGAAAGACACACTGCCTAGAAAAAGGCCATGGTTCTTCACCAGTTTTCCTACATAGACTAATTCCAGACTTTGGGAGAATCGAATTTCAGGGACTTCCCTGGCAGTCCAGTGGTTAAGACTCCGTGCTTCCACTGCAGGGGGCGGGGGTTTCAACACTGGTGGAGAACTGAGATCCCACATGCTGCATGGCCAAAAAAAAAAAAAGATTTCAGTAACTGGCAAGGCAAATGGGCAGACAGAGCAGGGAACACCCCAATTCCAATTTAATTCTAGTGGATAGCCTAACTGACTCTGAGCTGCTTCCACACAGCACTGATACTCTGAATGGCAAACACTGTCTTCTTAATTTGAATAGTAATATATGCCCATGGTAGAATAAATTGAACCCCCAACACACACAAATATGCACATGGTTAAAAAAATCTAAAACTCAGTTCTACTACTCAGAGATAACTGCTCTTAACATGTGGCATAATTTTTTCTTTTTATTTTCTAAATTGGAATCATATTGTGTATTCAGTTTTTGCAGCCTGCTTTTATTCATTTAGGAACATACTGAACACATTTTACCATGTAATTAAATGTTCTTTGAAAACAGTATTTTAAATTACTGCCCAGTTCCCCTCTTATTGGTCATTGGGATTGTTTCCTCGTTTTCTTCTATATAAATAAACCTTCAGTGAATATTCTTATTTGTAATGATCTTTGCTTGTTATTTCTATTCCTAGGAATCCGAGAAATAACATTACTGGTTCAAAGGGCATAATTTTTAAAGATTTCTTGATATATTTTGCCAAATTGTTTTCTGGAATGATTGTATCATTTTATAGCTCCATTCATCTGCAGGCCTTTTAGGGCCTGATGACTGATGTCAGGTTTGAGTGACCAGAGCCCAGGGGGAAAAAAAAATCACACAATTCACTATACCTTTGGGTTGTTTTGGTTTTAGTAGAGACAGGACTCTTTCCATCTTCAGAATGAGTTGGATTTTACACTATTGTGTAGAGGAGAGCTTAAATATATAGACAATTGTACATTTTCTATTTCTGCTACCAGACAGAAGTGACACAAACAGAAAATTTCACAAAAAATTTACATCTAAAAATAGCTTTTTTTAACATTTAAAAATAGATTATTATAACAAAAATTTATATCTAAAAATATTTTTTCATGTATTTTTCTTAATCACACCATACATAATACTTTGAATCTGGTTTCCACTCAATGCGTTAAGAGCATTTGTCCAATCTAAACAAGCTCTCATCTAACTTTTTTTTTTTGATTGGCTGCATTGCACAGCAAGCAGAGTCTTTGTTCCCCGACCCGGGTTCGCACTGTGCCCCCTGCAGTGGAAGCATGGAGTCTTAACCCCTGGGCCACTGGGGAAGCCACTGTAAAACCCAATATTAAAACTTATTTCTTACTTTATCTTTTCATGCCTTGTTTCTATTAGTTTTCTACTGCTACTCTAACAAATTACCATAATTTGAAGGGCTTTAAACAGCAAATATTTATTGATATTATCTCACAGTTTTGTAGGTCGGAAGTCTCACATGAGTCTTCCTGGTCTATGATCAAGGTGCCAGCAGAGCTGTTCTTTTCTGTAGGCTTTTGGTAGGATCCATTTCCTAGCTTCCTCCAGCTTCTAGAGGCCACCTGCATTCTTTGGTTCATGGCCCTTTCCATCCTCAAAGCTTGCAAAGGCAAGTTCCGTTTTTCTTACACTGCATCACTCTGACCTCTATGGTTTCCCTTTTCTACTTTAAGGACCATTTAAGCCCACCCAGATAATCTAGGCTACTCTTTCCTGCTTAAGGTGTGTAACTCAATCACATCTGCAAAGTACCTTTTGCCAGGTAAGGTAACTCATTCCCAGTTTGTGAGGAATAGAAGGTGGATAACATTTTTGGAAACCATTGTTCTGCCAACCACATTATCCATCTTCCTCTCATAGCTCATATTCTTGTGCTATTTATAATTAAACTTCAATTTCTATTTCCTTGTGGTTTCTAATGTGGATCCAAGTCTAGACTTCCTGCTTGAGAATGAGTATTTATTAATTCAGGTACCAACGTTTGGTGCAGTTCTCCCTTGATCATATGCTAAGCAGCATGGTATTTTACAATGACAAAGACCATTCTTTTGTTTGTTCCTTAACTTCCAGGCTTCTTCCCTCCTAGGGTACATTTTTCATTTCAAAGCTACAGGAACTGGTGTCACTTTCTCTCTGTACTGATAACACAGGATTAAAATTGTTGCACCAAATAGTCTTCTATTTTTCTCTCTCCTCCTAATTTATCACAAGCAGATATTCTACCAGAAGTTGGGAAAAAAAGATTTCCAGCTGATGGGCAGTACCTCTACCTTGTGGAAGATTCATTGCTCTGCACATTTTGAATCTGCTGACAAGAAACTTGGAGCAGAAGTAATCAGAGCCCTCGCAAGATTGATTTTTGTCCCCTGCTGGCATATGGCATAGAGGGTGGAAAGGCGCTCATCTCTCAAACTAATCTTAACTATTTAGAAGCCATTATTGCAGGATTACAAATCATCAGAATACCCCCTTTTTCTCTAACAATGTTATTTATTAGCAAGACCTTCAAATTAGTCTTGTGTCTTGGCTTTACACTATTCTTAAAATCAACCCTGATATAAGTTTCTTCTAAAAAGCATTGCAGTTAGCACTATCTCTTTAATTGCACAAATGTTAAGCCAAATTCAATTTCCAGTTCACATTTTAAAAATAATTCAAACCAAAATGCAAATTGATTCTTGTCTTCAGTTCGTAAGAAATGCTTAAAGTCAACTTGTCATGAAGGAGAAATTGAATCTATTACCTGTACTCTTCCAGGAAGGAAGATGTACAGAAAGGAGAATAGTGAGATTTATCTGATATTTGGCTGATATATGGGTATATAAAATCTTAAGTAATACTGATAATGTCACACAATATTACAACATATATTTTCAGTTGAACATTATAAGACAATAAGGCATAAATGGAAATTAAAGGGAAAAATCTGAATGGTTGTCAGGGAACACTTTTTCATTCAGAGAATCATAAACATATGGAATGGTGTGTCAGGCAAAGTTTCTAAAATGAGAATATTGGAGTAATTACAAAATGGATTTATATTCTGAGGATTGAAGTGCACACAATGGGAAAGAGCTTTGAGTCAAATGATTTTTAACCACTGCCCCCTCCCAAAAGCACCTCATGAAAATGTATTTCACAAGCATTATCTATAACTGTGAGGCATCAGAAAGACAGAAATGTTTAATTCTTTAAGAAATAGCTATTTCAAAAAATGAAAAAGAAGGTAAGACAAAAGAAATAAGGAGAGATAATACAAAGATTGGAAGGGGAAGAACCAAGCTGATGTGAGGGAAGACTTAATGAAAAACCATCTAAAGGAAATGGATGTATTAATTCAATTTCACAAGTCCTGATTAAAGGCCAAAAACTTAGCCAAAGTCACCTTGAGGACTTTTTGAAACTTGGTGGATGATATTTTTAGCATAGCTACCTTATTAGCTTCACAAATTTTGTACCAAGATTTCATAGTCTTTACATATAAATCCAGTCTACTTTGTAACTTCTATCTTCTGCCTTCTTCTTACTCACAACAAATATTGCTATGATTACACCAAAACACTAATCATTCCTAAACATGGCACATGCTGGTCCTTCTTGAATGTGCTGATATAGGCCTGCTCAGCAGAGATTCTGCATTTAATGTTGTGGCTCTGGGAGTTAGAAAGAGCTCTGTTTGCTTGGTTGATTGGCTGAAACATGGACCATGAGGTAGTTCATAGTGAATGACTTGAAAATACTGACCTAACTTGGTTTCTTATAGAGGAAAGGATTCAAAGACTTAGGGAGTTCGGATGGCAGAGCAGATTTGTCATTTAAGACTAACTACTCACTCTGGGAGAAGCCAGAAGACACTCCTTTTACAACTGTGAGAAATAGATTTGAGAGGGGAGGACCAGTATCGTTAAAGAGCTCTGTAATCGTTCTTCTTTGGCATGTCCCACAGTGGGGACTATGGCCACTAAACTGGGAATCCTAAATGCATTGGGAGTAATTGCAGCTGTTGCATGAAATGCAGTTTCATTGAGCAAATAATGTATCCCATGGTGCCTGGTATGCATCTATGGATCTGGCAAGCATATTTTTCCTTGATACCTGTTGGTAAAGGTCACTTCCCAACTTGCAGCTCAGTTTTAGCTGGCAAGGCCAGGAATACAGCTTCACTGTCCTACCCCAAGAATATAGAAACTCTCCAGCCCTATGTCATAATTTAGCTTTTAGGGATTTTGATCACTCTTCCTTTCCACAAGATATCACACTAGTCCATTACGTTGATAAGATCATGCTAGTAAGACCTAGGGAACAAGAAATAGCAACTACTCTAGACTTACTGTTAAGACATTTGTGTGCCAAAGAGTGAGAAATAAACTGACAAGAATTCAGGGTGCTTCTAAATTTAAATGTAAGTGATACTACCATGATGCACACTTAAAATCTTAAAATTTTATTTGTCAATTAAACCTCAAAAAAAAAAAAGTTAGGGATGTTCTACCTGAATTCTGGAGTGATATTTCTAGGGTTCAGTGTGTCGAGCATGCTGGGTATCTCTTATAAGATGAAGGAGAATTATTGTGTCTGGCTTCTTCAGCTGAAGAAGATGCATAATGACTAATGAAATTCTTTGATTTTGGATGCAACATATTCCTCATTTAGATGTGTAACTCTGACCCATTTACTGGGTGATATGAAAAGCAGCTCCTAGTTCTGAGTGGAGCCCAGTACAGAAGAAGGCTTTGCAATGGGTCCATGCTACTATGCAAGCTGCTGTGTTACTTGTGCCTTATGATCCAGAAGATCCAGAGTTGCTGGCTGTGTTAGTGGCAGTTAGGCATGCTGTCTGGAGCCTTTGACAGGCCCCTAGAGGTGAATCATAGTATAAGCCCTTAGTATATTGAAAGCCCTGCCATCCTCTTCAAATCACTACCCTCCTCTTGAGAAACAAAATCTTTAGCCACAGGCTACCAAGTTACGAGGCAACTTGAGTTGCCTGTAATGAACTGGGTGTTAACTGATTCACTAAGCCACAAGGCTGGGCGTACACAGCAGTACTCCAGCATTAGTGGGGATGGTAGATACAACACTGGGCCCAAACAGTTACTTAAGGTACACCTAAGTTAAAAATATGGCCCAAAGACCTATGGTCCCCACTCCAGCCATTCTATATTCTTTCTCCCAATGTGCACCTGTGGCCTCAAGTAGAGTTCCCTACAGTTAGTTGACAAAGGAAGAGAAGATTTGGGCTTGGTTTATAGATGGCTCTGTATGATATCTGAAAGTGGACAGCTGCAGCACTACAGCCACTTTCTGGGCCACCCCTGCAAAACAATGGTGAAGACAAATCCTCACAGAGGGCAGAGCTCCGGGTAATATCTCTGGTTTTTCAATTTGCTTGGGAGAAGTGGCCAGATGTGCAATTATATTCTAATACATGAGCTGTGGCCAATGGCTTGGCTGGCTGGTCAGAGACTTGGAAAGATTGGAAAACTAGTGATAAGGAAGCTTGGGAAAGAGGTATAGACTTCTTTAATTGGGAAAAAAAAAATCTGAAGATATTTGTGTCCTAGGTGAATGTTCACCAAAGGGTGAGCATCTGAATAATCAAGTAGATAGACTGACCCATTTTGTGGATACTAGTCAGCCTCTTCCTAGGCATTGATATCATCACTTAGTAGACAGATAAACACAGCGGCCATAGTGGCACGGATGAGGGCATACAGGGACTCAGTAACATAGACTTTCACTCACCAAGGCCAACCTGGCTGTAGCCGTGGCCAAGCGTTCAGTCTGCCAGCAGCAGAGACCAACGCTGAATCCCAGTTTGGCACCATTCCCTGGGGCTGATCAGTCAGCTACCTGGTGAGAGATTGATTACACTGGATTGCTTCCATCATAGAAGAGACAGCATTTTTTTCTTTCTGGAATAAATACTTATTCTGGATGCAGATTTGTCTTCCCAGCATGCAGTATTTTTGCCAAAACTACCATCTGTGGTATCATTCTTTATCTACCACCATGGTGTTCCACACAGCATTGCTTCACATCAGGGAATTCACTTCACAGCAAAAGAAGTGGGACAATGAGCCCGTGCTCATGAAATTCACTGACTTCACCATGTTTTCATACCATCCTGAAGTATCTGGTTTGAAAGAATGGTTTGAAGACTTAGTTAGAGACCAGTTGGGTAACAATACCTTGCAGGGCAGAGGCAAAGTTCTTCAGAAGGATGTATGTGCTCTGAATCTGTGTCAAGCATATGGTTCTATTTCTTTCATAGCCAGGATTCACTGGTCCAGGAATCAGGGTGATGAAATGAGCAGAGTATAACTCACTCTCGTCCCTCGTGATCCACTAGCAGAAATTTCACCTCCTATACCTGCAACCTTATAATCTGCTGGTCTAGAGGTCTTAGTTCCAAAGGGAGAAATGTTTCCATTAAAGACACAATGATTCCACTGAATGGGATGTTAAGACAGCTGTCTGGCTATTCTGGATGACTCATGGTTTTGAATCTATAGGCAAAGAAGGGAATTGTGGTATTGGCTGGGGTGATGGATCCTGAAAACTCGTGGGAAATTGGACTGAAAATCCACAATGGAGGTAAGGAAGAATGTGTCTACAATATAATAGGATATCCCATTTAGGGCATCTCTTAGTATTACTATGCCCTGTGATGGACAGTCAGTGGAAAACTGTAAACACAATTCAGGTAGGAGTACAAATGAGATCCTTCAAGAAGAAGATTTGACTCACCCCAGCAGGTAAAGAACCACGAGTTGATATTCTTGCTTAAAGCAAAAGTAATATGGAATGGGTACTAGAAGAAGATAGCTATGACCATGTGACTAGTGATGGAAATGAAGACTGTAATTGTCATATTCCTCCCTTATTTTGTTATGAATATGTTTGTTTTCATGTTTATATGTATAATATGTTTGTTTTCTTTCCACTCTTGTCCCTTTATTGTGTAACATAAGATGTATTCACTTTATATCATAGTATTTAAGTATTGTTAACCTTACATCATAGAACTTAAATTACAGTATATCAAGAACAGTAAACATCAATAAATGCTTTGTATCTTCTTTGGGGGAAAGGTTAGTATGTTTTCAGTTTTATGCAGAATAGCTGTATAATATTAGGCAGAAATAATTCTTTATTAGGAGATTAAGTATGGTTTAAGGAGATCTGTAGGGTTGCCAAGTTGATAAAGAGTGGGCTTGTGATGGTTAACTTTGTATGTTGGTTTAGAGGGTGTTTAAATGTTATGTGGCTAACACTTAGACTGGTGAACTGCTAGTAAAGCAGATTGCCCTCCATAAAATGGGCAGGCCTAAACCAATTAATTGAAGGTCTGAATAGAGCAAAGAGAATGACCTCTCTAAGCAGGAGGAAATTCTCCAGGAGACTGCCTGCAGATTTCATCTATACCATTGGGAGGTGAACGAGTTACTTTACACAGCAAAAGAGACTTTTCATATGTGATTAAGGTTTTGTTGTTCAGTCACTCAGTCGTATCCAACTCTTTGTGACCCCATGGACTGACGCATGCCAGGCTCCCCTGTCCTTCACCATCTCCTGGAGCTCGATCAAACTCATGTCCTTTGAGTCAGTGATGGTTATCTTGTCCTCTGTCGTCCCTTTCTCCTCTTGCCTCCAATCTTGCCCAGCATCAGGATCTCTTCCAATGAGTCAGCTTTTCGCATCAGGTGGCCAAAGTATTGGAGCTTCAACTTAAGCATTAGTCCTTCCAATGAATATTCAAGGTTGATTTCCTTTAGGATTGACTGCTTTGATCTCCTTGCAGTCCAAGGGACTCTCAAGAGTCTTCTCCAACACCACATTCAAAAGCATCAGTTCTTCAGTGTTCAGCCTTCTTTATGGTCCAGCTCTCACATCCATACATGACTACTGGAAAAGCCATAGCTTTGATTAGACAGACCTTTTTTGGCAAAGTAATATCTCTGCTTTTTAATATGCTCTCTAGGTTTGTCATAGCTTTTCTTCCAAGGAGCAAGCATCTTTTAATTTTATGGCTGCAGTCACCATCTGCAGTGATTTTGGAGCCCAAGAAAATAAAGTCTTTCACTGTTTCCATTGTTTCCCCATCTATTTGCCATGAAGTGATAAAGCTAAGGAACTTGAAATAGGAGCATTGGCCTGAATTATGACATGAATCTAATGTAATTACAAAGGTCCTAATAAGAAGGAATCAAGAGGGTCCAAGTTTCTGGGCTGTTGGCCTTTAGACTGGATCTGCACCATCAGCTTTCCTGGGTCTTTAGGCTGCCAGCCCACACAGGAGATTTTGGACCTGCCAACCTCTATCATCACTTGGATAAATGCCTTTTAATACATTTCTTACTATATGTGTATATACATCCTAATAGCTTTGTTTCTTTGGTGAATCCTAACTAATACATATTCCAAATATATTACTTCATTTTTGATTTGGGTACTTATAATCAAAATAATTGTCTTCTGACACAATGCCTTCATTTTTTGCTTGTTATTTATAAAATGAGATGAAAATGGTTAAAGAATTACCATGGTTTTATGAACCAGGCAAGTACTCACTTACCTTTCTAGGCTGAGTATTCTATAGCTCCTTTTATTTGGTACCACGTTGGTCATATTCTACAAAAACACAGGACTCTAAGTTTAGTCCTTATATCAGTTGCTTCATATGTGAATCTATCAGTTCTTCCAAGACTGTAAGCTTTGGAGAAGTAGAGAATCTGACATATTTTCTCTTCCCTGATAGCAACTATCAGGGATAATATAGGATAATATAGAGACTATAGAAGAGCATAGCATTGACTATGTAGTGTAGTACATAAATATAGCAAATGTTCAACAAGCTGTTGACCACTGCATCTTGCTTTACTACTACATCTTGCTTTACCAGATCAACTGATCACCTGGATGAAATGAATCACCTGAATTAAGATTTAGAACAGAATGAACAGTAAAGAAAATAAAATAATCATTGCTAGAGATAAGAGGGGTCAAAAACATAAATTGTAAGAGTTTCCTGTAGTTGCTGAAACAGATTATCACATACTCAGTGTTTTAAAAGCAAGACAAATTATCTTACAGAATAGTAGGTCAGAAGTCTGAAAATGGGTCTTACAGGAATAAAATCAAGGTGTCAGCAGGCCTCTATGTCTCTATGAGAAAATCTTTTGTCTCTTCCAGCTTGTAGAGGCTGCCTGAATTGCTTGATTGGTGGCTTCTTTCCAGCAATGGCATTTCCTTGACCTCTGCTTCCATTGTCACATGTACTTCTCTGACTCTGACCATCCCCTCTCCCTCTTATCAGGACCCTTTTGATTACATAGTTGTTGTCTTCTAGTCACTAAGTCCTGTCTGACTCTTTTGCAATTCCATGGACTGTAGCCCACCAGGCTCTTCTGTTCATGGGATTTCCCAGGCAAGAGTACTGGAGTAGGTTGCCATTTCCCTCTCCACGGGATCTTCCCAACCCAGAGATTGAAGCTGCATCTCTAGCACTGGCGGGTGTATTCTTTACCACAGAGCCACCAGGGAAGGCTTTGATTACATTAGATTCACCCAAATAACTCAGGATAATCGTCCCATTTCAAGATCCTTAACTCATTCACATATGAAAAGTCCCTTTTGCCATGTAAGGTAGCATATTCATGTTTTAGGAATTAGAAAAGTGCATATTCTGCCCACCACTAAAGTATCTACTTATTAAATAGATTTATCATTTATTAAATAAATTTGTTAAATATTTATTAAAAACAGTTTTGCATTTTCCCCCTTAAAACTAGGAAGTGTGTATATGTTTTCAATTCATTTTCCATATAAAGTTAAAGTCAAAGAAATCTGGATTAAGTATGTGCAGAGGATTCCGCAATGAAATGTGTTTTGATGTTTCAACAGCAGATGTATCACCCAGGGACATTCTCCTCAGGAAACAGCAGGAACCTTCTGCCTACTCCCTCTTCTGAGTTGGAATTCATCTCCTCACCAGCTGCTTACTTTAAACTGTAGTGAGTCTCAGTTTATGGTCCTTTCAAGCTGAAATCTGTTACACTGGTAGAAAAATTACAATACTTATGTAAATCAATAATTGCAATGTATATGACACCATAAGTTCATAGCATGCCCAGAGTGTTATTAGCTGTAACATTTATGTTTAACATGCTTAGCCTATCAAACAACATATACAGTGCAACTCATTTGCATACCTAGGTATATCTTTAGTTCCCTAATTCATTTTTTATAAAGATACAACAATTCTGGATTCAGGAATTAAAAAAATAATTAAGAGAACTCTGTGTTTAAATAATTCAAATTATGTTTTAAATATTCCAAGAGTGTTTTTTTTTACGGCTTCAACTTGGTAACATTTCTGAGCAAAACTAGAAGCCTCATTTTTTTAGATGTCTTCTTTTTAAAATTTTTTTTAATTGGAGGAAAATTGCTTTATAATGTTGTGTTGATTTCTGCTGTACAACAACGTGAATCAGCCATCTGT
>NW_011494769.1:4931016-4939194 GCF_000754665.1 Bison bison bison
CGTCCCTGGGATTCTCCAGGCAAGAACACTGGAGTGGGTTGCCATTTCCTTCTCCAATACATGAAAGTGAAAAGTGAAGGTGAAGTTGTTCAGTCACGACCCCATGGACTGCAGCCCACCAGGCTCCTCCGTCCATGGCATTTTCCAGGCAAGAGTACTGGAGTAGGAATCAGCCATATTATATGTAAATTCCCTCCCCTGTAAGCCTCCCTCCCCTCTCTCCATCCCACCCTCGTAGGCCATCACAGAGTGCAAGGCTGGGCTTCCTGTGTTATGTAGCAACTTCTCACCAGTTATCTATTTTGCATATGATAGTGTATATATGTCGATGCTACTTTCTCAATTCGTCCCACCCTCTCTTTCCCCCGCTGTGTCCACAAGACTGCTCTCTACATCTGCATCTCCCAAAACTGGAAGACTCTTACTAGAACTTCTACCCTGTTGCTGTCACAGATTCAAATAAATAAAAAATCTTATTAGAAACTGGAAGTAGACCCAGTATTGATACTTCTAGGTGAATACAGGTTCTAGATTTAGAAATTTTCTCTCTTAATTTTAGTACCTGTTTCTATATTAGTGTTATGAAAATACCTCTCACTTCATGCATGTGTTAAAAAAGGAGACTCAACAGTAAGAGACATGATGTCTTCTCCTGAGAAATCTACAGTCAAGTGGGGGAGCCGAAATTAACAGTCATACAAATAACACATCAATATAAATAAAATTATGATAAGTGCTGCCCAGGGAAAATACAGAGAAAGTACAGCAATAGACAGCATGGAAGATGAGGGAAGACTGCCCATAAGGGAGCTTTTAGTGTGAAGATGGAAAAACAAATTGTATTTGAGAACATTTTCTTCAACTAGTCATTTTTTCTTTTACTACAGCTATATATGAAGCTTTTGTCTTGGCTCTTCCACTTTTTTTTTGTAAATATTTTTTTATGGCTTCAGTGAAATAAGACCTGTTTCCATCTACCAATTCCAAGACATTTCTGTAGTGTTCATTGTTCTTCCAGGGTCTTATTCACCTTGGCCTTGGAAGTGCAGTTAAAGCTTGACCACATATTTGCATTTTGACAATTTACAGACCTTCCTTATCTACCAAATGTATTCTTCTTGAAAATATTCAGGCTCAGTTTAGGATCTCTGAGTTTCAAGTGAGGTCTGACTGCAGCTCTCAATAACAGACACTGTGGCAGGGCATCCCACATGGGGGCCACCTGTGCTCTTCCATCAGAAGACTTGTTTTCCAGAAACAGGGAAGAGGACCAACCCAACTTATTTTTATGCCTAAATGTGTCTTTATTCCTTTGCTGGGATTATCTCCCCAAGTTACTAACCAGAAAAACTTGGTAACCTTCCTCACTATGTTATGTGTACATTTTCCAAGACTTATTTCAAGTATTTATATGCATCTACTTATAATCTAAATTGGTAGGCATTCCTCTAGAAAGAGCTGTGTTATATGTTGCCATTGTGTAAAAATTTAAATGCGGAGATCCATAGGCAATTTTGACATGTTTCATGTAAATCCCTAAAAAAATTTTTGTTATATTTGTGTATTTTTGTGAGGTTATGAAGTAGAAAGCTTCAGTCCTTATTGTGAAAGAGTATTCCAGTTTTTTTCAAATCTCTGGAGACCTGATTATTGCCTTGACACATTCTAAAGCATTATCCAGTTCAACTTGGCAATCATTGGGAGAGACACTGCGCTTACTAGAGAGCTGACTGGAAAGTCAGATAGCCTGGATCTGAATCTCAGATCTGCCTGTACCAGCTGTAACTGTGGCAAAATTGTTCAACCTCTCCATGGCTCTTTCATGTAAGAAAAACCAAGATTTAATGCTTTTGAACTGTGATGTTGGAGAAGACTCTGAGAGTCCCTTGGACTGCAAGGAGATACAACCAGTCTATCCTGAAGGAGATTAGTCCTGAGTGTTCATTGGAAGGACTGATGTTGAAGCTGAAACTCCAATACTTTGGCCACCTGATGTGAAGAACTGACTCATTGGAAAAGAGCCTGATGCTGGGCAAGACAGAAGGAAAGAGGAGAAGGGGATGAAAACAGAGGATGAGATGGTTGGATGGCATCACTGACTCTATGGACATGAGTTTGAGGAAACTCGGGAGCTGGTGATGGACAGGGAAGCTTGGCATGCTGCAGTCCATGGGGTCACAAAGAGTCGGGCATGACTGAGCTACTGAACTGAACTGAACTGAACCTCTGGTCTTGTAGGGAGTAATTACATAATGAATTGCATAGTGTCTGATGCATTGTAAAAGACTCAGTGTTGACTACTACTATTAGAACTGAATTTTGTGCCATATGCCAAGCAATGTCATGGATGCTAGGCCTCACATTTAGGGAGACAATAGTGCTGGAGAAGTGACCAAGCACATGATGCTCCCTGTATGGAGACGTGGGAGTGAAAAAGTCTCTCTGGGATGAGAAGGTGAGCAGAAGAAGGTGGATTTAGAAATGCTTCTCAGATCAAATGCCCTTTGAGAAAATTCTTAAAGAATAAAAAGTATTTTGTCTGTGAGTAAAAGGGAAAGAGCTTTGGAGGCAGGGGAAATATTGAGAAAATATGGAAAGTACTTGGGGAACCAGGGAATAGCAAGGAACACTATTCCTTGTGTTCCTAGTGGGAGTTTTGGACTGGGGACACGATAGGGAAGATGCTGCAAAGGTAAGTTGGGGACAAGTTATATATACAGTGAAATAGCTCAGCGCTCAGATCCAACCAGATGAAATAATGTTGAGAAGCGATTTAAGCTAGTCAAGCAGTTCAGTGACAGCATATATTGTAAGGGGTAAGTCTATATATTACCATTTGTCAGAGCCATCAAACTATCAAAATATTTTCATTCTTAGTTATGGTAGTTTATATACATTATTCAGTATATCTAGGTGCAATTTTTGCATGTTTTCTGGGGGTCTTAGACCATGCATATTCTCCATAATGTGCCCCTTCAAACTGAAAGTAACCTCAATATATGCTGCCAAAGTCACATGAAATACAATCCCATCTTGCTTGCCCTAACAAAACTGTGAAGAAGGTCAAGCTTGACTTTCATTTTCTCATTCTTTATCAACTCATCTCTATTTAAAATATATATGTACACATATATATTTATCCTATAATTTCTCACCATTTCAGTCAAAATCATTAAGAAAATTAGAATATATTTTGAACCTAATGAAAATAAATCATAGCATATCAAAATTGGTGGGGTGGAGCTAAATCAATGTTTACAAAAATTTAAAGCCTTGAATGCTCCTATTAAGAAGGAAGAGAAGTCTTAACTTAATGACTTACCATTCACTTTAAGCAAATAACTAAATAAATAAATATAGAAGCTAAAATCAATGAACTAGAAAACAGAAAAATAATACAGAATTAACAAAACCCCAAAGAAAACAAAATCTGTTTCTTTGAAAACATCAATAAAATCGATAAACCTCTAGTGGACTGAGCAGAAAAAAAGAGAAAAGATACAAATTGTCAATGTCAGGAATGAGGAAAAGGGACATTATTACAGATCCTTCAAGCCTAAGTATAATACAAATATATCATGAACAACTTCATGTCAATAAATTGAACAACTTATATGTACAATGGGCAAAGTCTTAAAAGATAAGAGCTTTCAAAGCTCATTCAAGAACATAATTACCTAAACCATCCTAGATCTCTTAAAGAAACTGGATATGAAGTTAAAAATCTTCCCCCAAAGGAAACCCTAGGTCCAAGTGGCTTTACTGACAGGGTCTAGCTAGCATTTTAAAAAGAAATTGTACAAAGACTCCTCCAAAATACAAAAGGGAAAAAACCCCTTTTCAACTAATTTTATAAGGCTAGTATTATCTTGTTACCAAATGAAAACATTATAAGAAAAGAAAACCAGAGATCAGAATTCTGCATGAACATAGATGAAAGATGCTTCAATAAAATGTTAGCAAATCAAGTACATAAAATATATTTTAAAAGGTGATTATTAATCACCTTAATGACCAAGTGGGGTTTATCCCAGGAATGCAAAGTTGGCTTAATGTCTAACAATGAATCAATGTAATTCTCCATATTAATAAATGAAAAAAGGAACTCATATGAGCATCTTCATAGATGCAGAAGAAATATTTGACAAGATTAAAAATCCATTTGTAATAAAGACTCTCAAGCCTATTTAGAAGAGGAGAGAACATTCTCAATCTAGTTAAAGGTAACTGTGGAAAAATATATAGCTATCTTTAATGGTGAATTATTAAATTCTTTCCCCCTAAATTAGGGAACAAAGAAAGGATGTCTACTCTCACAATTTTATTCAGTTTATTGGAATTCCAAGCCAGTGTTATAAGGAAATGAAAATAAAATGCTTACAGATTGGGAAGGAAAAAATAAAATAAAAATGTTTATTTATAGATGGTATGATCATCTTTACCTTCCCTGGTGGCTCAGATGGTAAAGAATCCCCCTGCAATGCAGGAGACCTGGAATCGATCCCTGGGTCAGGAAGATCCCCTTGGGGAAGGCACATGCATCCCACTCTAGTATTCTTGCCTGGAGAATCCCATGGACAGAGGAGCCTGGTGGACTATAGTCCACAGGGTCACAAAGAGCCAGACACGACTGAAATGACTTAGCAAGCACCCATAGGTAGAAAAGTAAGGAACCACAGATCCATTTGAGAAATTACCTTCATTCTTGAGTGAAAATTCAAAAACGGAAGAGACTGTTGACATCTCAATCGATTCACTCTTAGCTCTTCCATCCTCCTGGTGGTTTAGGTTTTTTGTGTCAGCAAATAAACCAATCATAATGATTCATTCCTGCTACCAGTTTAGTTTATACAATCATTTAAGTTAGTCATCATGGGCCAGCAAGACAAATGGGTAGGTGTTACCCTGATTCTGTCTCAAGTTTTGGCACATGTTCAATCTTACTGGAATTCCCAGTCTATTGTTTTTGACAGCATAGTGTGGATAAATTGAAAGTTCATGAAGAAATCTGGATTCTGAAACCTATTTTGTTATCGAGGTGTTTGGGTTTTTTTTTTACTACTAACTTTCAGTAATATATATCTCCTTTTCTTGTATGTGTGTATGTGTTAGTTGCTCAGTTGTGTCCGACTCTTTGCAACCCCATGGCATGTAGCCCACCAAGCTCCTCTCTCCATGGAATTCTCCAGGCAAGAATACTAGAGTGGGTTGCCAATTCCTTCTCCAGGGGATCTTCCTGACCTAGAGTTCAAACCCAGGTCTCCCAAATTGCAGTCAGATTCTTTACCATCTGAGCCACCAGAAAAGCCCACCTCTTTTCCTTATTATGTAGTACAAATCAAGTGAAGTATCAGAAAGGGTGTCTTCAGAGAATTTCTAAACTTCTAATTCTAAGCAGTTCATAAAATAGAATTCTTATTTTTATAATCAAAATTTTCTTTTTAAGACTAAGGCTTGCATTTTCAGACTGTAATATGATAATTCTAGGTTTAAGACTATTTTCATCAACTGAAGTTAAAGAATAACTTAAATTAACTTTCTGTTAAGGTGTTTACTCATCACTATATGATAACCATATACAAAGTTAAGTATTTACTATACAAAGTTAGAATAAATCATGTATGTTCTACCAACAGGATTCTATAGCAGACATTTGTTAATTCTGTCTGTCCAGCAATGATCTCCTCCTTTTTTTTTGGTAGTTGTATCCTCATTTACTTTGGGGAACTCCTTCCTCCCCACTGAGTGCATTCTTAATGTCAATCAAGGTCTCCTCACTTTACTAGCCAAGAGGTGCAGGACTGAAAGTAGGCTAAACTGATTCTCTCTTCTCTGAGAATTTTGAGTTTTCAGAAAGGATTAAAAATGGGGCAGAGTTCCTTCTAAACTGGTGTTCAGAAAAGACTATCAATTCCAGCTACTTAGAACTCTGGAGCCATTCTGGTTTCTATTATTTCAGAAGAAAGTATCTTCAGCTTTTGCTGTGGACCTCTAAGCTATTCTACACATCCTTATATTAAATTCCTCCGTTTTACTTGAGTTACCAGGTTCAGCTGGGGCTCCCCAGGTGGCAGTAGTGGTAAAGAACTCGGCTGCCAGTGCAGGAGATGTAACAGACACAGGTTTGATCCCTGGATTGGGAAGATCCCTTAGAGAAGGGGATGGCAACCCATTCCAGTATTCTTGCCTGTAGAAACCCTTGGACAGAGGAGCCTGGTGGGCTACAGTCCATGAGGTCAAAAAAATTAGACACAACTGAAGTGACATAGCACACACATCAACTGAGTCAGTTAATTACCAGCTTGTTGCTTGCAACTGAAGAGCCCTAAATGTTAAAGACCCATGATTATTCTGAGTGACTTCTTGCCCAAATGGAAGGTGCAACTAATACACTGTCTGACCCCTGACCTCTATGACCTCCAAAGACCTTCATCTCCACTCTACCTCAGCAAAGTACTTCCATTGGCACACCTGGATCTTAGCATTACCCATATCTCCTTTTACTCTAAAATTATTAATTCAAGTATGTTGTTTTCTCTGATTACATTTTCTCTGCTTCCAGTTTACTTATTCAATTAACTTCCAGAGTCTTCTCTTTTAGGAGACCAGTTTCAGCATGCGGAGTTTCCTATAATTCCCTGTTTTAAGAATAGTACCCCACTCAGTCCTTGGACAAGCCTGCTATCACCAAGTCCACTTCAGTTCTTGCTCTAGAATCTTTGCTCTTCTGCTGGAGTCCATAGAGGATCAGGAAGGTAATCTGAGGGAATCGGAATGTTCTGTATACAATCTTCCATTCAGATTTTCCTGTTTTCAGCCTCACCATGCATCATTTTCAGAGGTACTTGAGGATCAAATGTATTTCCCAAGGTTTAGTGAGGGAACTGATTTTTTTTTTAGTTCCCCTCCATATCCCAATCCCTGACTTGTAGATTTAGTTTTCCAAGCCAGCAGGACTACTATCCAGTCTTCAATATACTCTCTCCACTACCATAATTCCTCTTTTTCTTCATTTTAAACTCACTTTAAAATGATTTTATTATTACTTTAATAAGACTTCATGAGAAAATAGAGATTAATAAGTATATAAATTGCAGTATTTATCAACTCTGCTATCACTTTATAGATTTTCCAAGTTGGTAACATATTAACTATTACCTAGTTAGCATCTGTATTTCCCTCTCTTATAGATCTATCTATAAAATGAATATACTGTCAGCCTTGTGGTAACATAGGGTTATTTGAATGTCATAAAAAGTGAATAAAATATTTTAGTATTAACTTTATGCAAAGTTTTATGCAAATATGCTAAATTATCTTTCTAGATCATTTATTATTCAATTACCAAATTGTTATTGAGCATCTAATAATAATAGCATATGAAAGAGTCCATAGCTATTCAGCACTTGCCATCTGCTAAATACTTTGTTAATAGTCAGGATTTTGAATATAAAGAATAAAAAATGTACTTTATTCTCAAATATATCACATTAAGGTAAAGAAGTAAATACATAACAAAGACATGCTTTTTATTAATTATAATAGTTATTATATTTTAAGTCTTAATATATTATATGATAATACCATACTACATGTTACTTAGATTCTAATAGAATACAATTTAGGTAAGGAAATTATGCACAAAAGAAAAAGGAACCATCTGGAGTCAGAGAGAGTCTAAGAAAGCTGGTCATATTTGGTCTATACCTTAAAAGATGAGCAGAAGTTTTCATGGGTAAAGTGAGGAACTAGGCTAAAGTTTACGGAAAAACTCAGAGGGATAAAAAATTACGCATAATAGCTGGAGAGATAAGAAAGCCTTCCACAGTGATCAATGCAAAGAAATAGAAGAAAACAATAGAATGGGAAAGACTAGACATCTTTTCAAGAAATTTAGACATACCAGGGAACTTTTCATGCAAAGATGGGTTCAATAAAGGACAGAAATTGTATGGACCTAAGAGAAGCAGAAGATATTAAGAAGAGGTGGCAAGAATACACAGAACTGTACAAAAAAATCCTTCATGACCCAGATAACCACGATGGTATGATCACTCATCTAGAGCCAGACATCCTGGAATGCAAAGTCAAGTGGGCCTTAGGAAGCATCACTACAAACAAAGCTAGTGGAGGTGATGGAATTCCAGTGGAGCTATTTCAAATCCTGGAAGATGATGC
>NW_011494769.1:4939399-4939835 GCF_000754665.1 Bison bison bison
GCAGTGGCCACAGAACTGGAAATGGTCAGTTTTCATTCCAGTCCCAAAGAAAGGCAATGCCAAAGAATGTTCAAACTGCCACACAGTTGCACTCATCTTACATGCTAGCAAAGTCATGCTCAAAATTCTCCAAGCCAGGTTTCAACAATATGTGAACTGTGAACTTCCAGATATTCAAGCTGGTTTTAGAAAAGGCAGAGAAACCAGAGATCAAATTGCGAACATCTGTTGGAGAACCAAAAAAAGAAGAGTGTTAAGAAAAACATCTATTTCTGCTTTGTTGACTATGCCAAAGGCTTTGACTGTGTGGATCAATCACAACAAACTGTGGAAAATTCTTCAGGAGATAGGAATACAAGACCACCTGACCTGCCTCCTGAGAAATCTGTATGCAGGTCAAGAAGCAACAGTCAGAACTGGACATGGAACAACAGAC
>NW_011494769.1:4939935-4961709 GCF_000754665.1 Bison bison bison
GAGCCTCTTGATGAAAGTGAAAGAGGAGAGTGAAAAAGTTGGCTTAAAGCTCAACATTCAGAAAACTAAGATCATAGCATCTGGCCCCATCACTTCATGGCCAATAGATGGGGAAACAATGGCAACAATGGCAGACTTTATTTTTTTGGGCTTCAAAATCACTGCAGATGGTGACTGCAGCCATGAAATTAAAAGACGCTTACTCCTTGGAAAAAAAGGCTATGCCAAACCCAGAGAACATATTAAAAAGCAGAGACATTACTTTGCCAACAAAGGTCCATCTAGTCAAGGCTATGGTTTTTCCAGTAGTCATGTATGGATATGACAGTTGGACTATAAAGAAAGCTGAGTGCCAAAGAATTGATGCTTTTGAACTGTGGTGTTGGAGAAGACTCTTGAGAGTCCCTTGGACTGCAAGGAGATCAAAGCAGTCCATCGAAAAGGAAATAAATCCTGAATATTCATTGGAAGGACTGATGCTTGTGCTGAAACTCCAGTACTTTGGCCACCTGACGCAAAGAACTGACTTATTTGAAAAGACCCTGATGCTGGGGAAGATTGAAGGCAGGAGAAGGGGATGACAGGATGAGATGGTTGGATGGCATCACTGACTTAATGGACATGAGTTTGAGTAAGCTCTGGGAGTTTGGTGATGGACAGAGAAGCCTGGCAAGCTGCAGTCCATGGGGTTGCAAAGAGCTGGACACGACTGAGTGACTGAACTGAACTGGGAAATTTACACAGCTATTGGTTTTACTTAGGGTTCACCAGAGGAACAGGACCAACAGGATCTATCGATCCATCAATCTCTCTCTCTCTCTCTCTCTAATATGTATGTATACAGAAGGAGATTTATTAGGAAGAACTCACTTACATGATTATGGAGGCAGAGAGTCCTACAATCTGACATCTGCAAGTTGGAGACCCACGAAACCTGAAGGGCTGAGAACCAGGGAGTCAATGGTACAAATCTATGTCCTAAGGCTCAAGAACTAGGAATTTTGATGTCTGAAAGCAAGAGAAAGATTTCCCAGCTCCAAGCAGAGATCAAGTTTGCTCATTCTCCACCTTTTTTTTTTTTCCTATTCAAACCCCCGCTGGATTGGATGATGCCTATTTGCATTGGTGGGGGATGATCTTCAGTCTACTGATTCAAATGCCAATCTCTTCCAGAAACAACTTCACAGACACACCCAGAAATGATATTTTACCTGTTATCTGAACATCCCTTAGCCCTGTCAAGCTGACACAAAAAATTTAACAGTTACATTGAGAAATATGCACAGGAAAGTGGCAGGAAGTGAGGATTCAAAACATGACTGCAGTGGCCCATGTTTCGAGGGCCTATCAGGGACTGATAAGAAGCAATCTTATCTTGTGAAATCCTCTAAATAAGGATTTAAGATTAGTTTCTTTTTTTTTTTTAAGATTAGTTTCGCAATAACGACATAATTAGATATTTGATTCTTATATGTAACATGAGAATCATCTAAAGTTGTTCTAAGTTCAGTGTTTGTTGCAGTAAGTTCTGCATATGCTTTTCTATCTTAAGTAGATGGCTGGTCCTTGGCCTCCATTTAGCACAATCAAAGAGCAGGAAAAGAAATCTCCACAACACCAAAAACAGAGTATAAATCATTACATAGAAAATAAGTCAGTGTTCCCCTTAACTTTCTGCCGAAGGTTTCATAACCTTTTAACATTTCATCTGTCACCCTCAATATATATGGAGGTTCACACTATCCTCTAAAGCTTCCAAATGTTCCACATTCTCTTTGGAGGAAATGAAAAGATTGACACAGGCCCACTGAGGGGTTTGAGGTTAGAACACAGAATGACACATTTGGAATTAAACAGATACTTCCTTGCCATAATCAAAATAATGTGGAGAGTGCTATGAAATGAATTAGTAGGTTGTTGGGTGGGATTTTTTTCAAAATATGATGAATGAATTCTTAGGTGTTTACTAGCTACAACATGCTGGGATATAACATGTAAGATGCTATTTAAAATCTGCAGATAACTACCAGGTGAATAATTTCATTCACCAAAATTTAATTATGGTATCCAGAGACCAGTGTTTGCAACATATTAAAACATTCATATTTTCCTAAAGAGAGATTTGATTAAAGGATAACAGATTTCACCAGAGTATGCTGTGGAGACACAAAACGTCAAATGTTAATAATGAATGTTTATCTATGATAGTTTAATAGTTTTCTCTGGAGGTATTTTAATTAGCTACAGTAGTTCATAGGTTAGTATGTAATTTTTTTCTAAAGTGCACTAGGACCTTGTGATTATAATGACTTCCATCATATCAGGTCACTTCCTCTGAGGCCCTGTAAAGAACCAGATGTTCTCCTTTTCACCTGTGCTTTGGCACTTGAATCCTATATGACTGTGCTCCTGAGTGTAAATTCTCTGGGGAAGATACAGAGCCATCAATATAAAATGTCATGCCCTGGATTTCCTCACTAGTCTATGACAAATACAAGTCATTTGGAAATGTATGGCAGTGTCACATGACAACTAGGAAACCTTTTGTTCCACCATAAAGGTATATCATATTTGATTCCTCTATAATTATGTAGCTATTGCTTATATGGAAATTTATTCTAAGCCAATTCATATATGTAAAATAATACTTTTATTATTTATATTAATGAGGGATTGGGGGCAGGAGGAGAAGGGGACGACAGAGGATAAGATGGCTGGATGGCATCAACAACTCGATGGACATGAGTTTTTGTGAACTCTGGGAGTTGGTGATGGACAGGGAGCCCTGTCATGCTGCAATTCATGGGGTCACAAAGAGTCGGACATGACTGAACTGAATTGAACTGAATATAAATTATAGAATGGAGTACAGAATGAAGCAGGGCAAAGGCTAATAGAGTTTTGCCAAGAGAACTCACTGGTCATAGCAAACACCCTCTTCCAACAACATAAGAGAAGACTCTTCACATGGACATCACTAGATGGTCAACACTGAAATCAGATTGATTATATTCTTTGCAGCCAAAGATGGAGAAGCTCTATACAGTCAACGAAAACAAGACCAGGAGCTGACTGTGGCTCAGATCATGAACGCCTTATTGCCAAATCCAGACTTAAATTGATGAAATTAGGGAAAACCACTAGACCATTCAGATATGACCTAAATCAAATCCCTTACGATTATACAGTGGAAGTGAGAAATAGATTTAAGGAACTAGATCTGATAGACAGAGTGCCTGATGAACTAAGGACAGAGGTTCGAGACATTGTATAGGAGACAGGGATCAAGACCATCCCCAAGAAAAAGAAATGCAAAAAAGCAAAATGGCTGTCTGAGGAGGCCTTACAAACAACTGTGGAAAGAAAAGAAGTGAAAAGCAAAGGAGAAAAGGAAAAATATACTTATTTGAATGGAGAGTTCCAAAGAATAGCAAGGAGAGATAAGAAAGCCTTCCTCAGTGATCAATGCAAAGAAATACAAGAAAACAATAGAATGGGAAAAACTAGAGATCTCTTCAAGAAAATCAGAGTTACCAAGGAAACATTTCATGCAAAGATGAGCACAATAAAGGACAGAAATTATATGGACCTAACAGAAGCAGAAGATATTAAGAAGAGGTGGCAAGAATACACAGAAGAACTGTACAAAAAACATCTTCATGACCCAGATAATCATGATGGTGTGATCACTCACCTAGAGCCAGACATCCTGGAGTGTGAAGTCAAGTGAGCCTTAGGAAGGAGCATCACTTTGAACAAAGCTAGTGGAGGTGATGGAATTCCAGTGGAGCTATTTCAAATCCTGGAAGATGATGCTGTGAAAGTGCTGCAGTCAATATGCCAGCAAATTTGGAAAACTCAGCAGTGGCCACAGAACTGGAAAAGGTCAGTTTTCATTCCAATACCAAAGAAAGGCAATGCCAAAGAATGTTCAAACTACCGCAAGTTGCACTCATCTCACACACTAGCAAAGTCATGTTCAAAATTCTCCAAGCCAGGCTTCAACAATACATGAACCGTGAACTTTCAGATGTTCAAGCTGGTTTTAGAAAAGGCAGAGGAACCAGAGGTCAAATTGCCAACATCTGCTGGATTATCAAAAAAGCAAGAGTTCCAGAAAAACATGTTTCTGCTTTACTGACTACACCAAAGTCATTGACTATGTGGATCACAATAAACTATGGAAAATTCTTAAAGAAATGGGAATACCAGACCACCTGTCCTGCCTCTTGAGAAACCTGTATACAGATCAAGAAGCAACAGTTAGAACTAGACATGGAACAGCAGACTGGTCCCAAATAGGTAAAGGAGTATGTCAAGGCAATATATTGTCACCCTGCTTATTTAACTTATATGCAGAATACATCATGAGAAATGCTGGGCTGGAATAAGCACAAGCTGGAATCAAGATTGCCGGGAGAAATATCAATAACCTCAGATATGCAGATGACACCACCCTTATGGCAGAAAGTGAAGAACTAAAGAGCCTCTTGATGAAAGTGAAAGAGGAGAGTGAAAAAGTTGGCTTAAAGCTCAACATTCAGAAAACTAAGATCATGGCATCCTGTCCCATCACTTCATGGCAAATAGATGGGGAAACAGTGGAAACAGTGGCAGACTTTATTTTTTTTGGCAGAGGGCTCCAAAATCACTGCGGATGGTGATTGCAGCCATGGTATCAAAAGTCATTTACTCCTTGGAGTAAGCTTTTGAGAAAATTGAGAGTCCCTTGGACTGCAAGGAGATCAAACCAGTCCATCCTAAAGGAGATCAGTGCTGAGTGTTCACTGGAAGGACTGATGTTGAAGCTGAAACTCCAATACTTTGGCCACCTAATGCGAAGAACTGAGTCATTTGAAAAGACCCTGATGCTGGGAAAGATTGAAGACAGGAGGAGAAGGGGACGACAGAGGATGAGATGGTTGGATGGCATCACTGTCTCAATGGACATGAGTCTGAGTAAACTCCGGGAGTTGGTGATGGACAGGGAGGTCTGGCGCGCTGCAGTCCATGGGGTTGCCAAGAGTCAGACATGACTGAGAGACTGAACAGAACTGAACTCCTTGGAAGGAAAGTTATGACCAACTTAGACAGTATATTAAAAAGCAGAGACATTACTTTGCCAACAAAGATCCATCTAGTCAAGGTTATGGTTTTTCCAGTAGTCATGTATGGATGTGAGAGTTGGACTATAAAGAAAGCTGAGCACCAAAGAATTGATGCTTTTGAACTGTGGTGTTGGAGAAGACTCTTGAGTGTCCCTTGGACTGCAAGGAGATACAACCAGTTAATCTGAAAGGAAATCAGTCCTGAATATTCATTGGAAGAACTGATGTTGCAGCTGAAACTCCAATACTTTGGCCACCTGATTCAAAGAGCTGACTCATTTGAAAAGACCCTGATGCTGGGAAATATTGAAGGTGGGAGGAGAAGGGAATGACAGAGGTTGAGATGGTTGGATGGCATCACTGATTCAATTGACATGAATATGAGTAAACTCCAGGAATTGGTGATGGACAGGGAGGCCTGGTGTGCTGTAGTCCGTGGGGTTGCAAAGAATTGGATACAACTGAGTGACTGAACTGAACTAAATAAAAATTATATATATATAATTTAAATATATATAATTTTATTCAGAAGTGTTTTTCATTCTGGACAAGATACAGTGATGTTGACAAAGACTATATTTGATATTATTCTATTTTGCTATGACACAAAAAATGCATTTTGGAAAGTGTTGATTATGGTAAAGTAAAATCCCAGTAGCCAAATGACAAATGCCCATTCTATGTAATTGACATTACATAGGACTGAATCATTTCAAAACTATATTTTAATACTATTCTTCAAGTATACACATTATAGAACTCTTTCTCACACAGTATCTAAACTTTCATAATACTCTGTTCTGGATATTTCTATCCCCAAAAGAGTACAGATGCTGGGGCATAGGGAAATGGCCATTTTTGTATATTTTGCATCCTTTGTGATATTTTAAATCTAAATATAAACAACTACTTTTTAAAGACTTAAGGGGCTTGAGCTTAATGATATCATAAGTTTGTATTCCAGAAGCCTGAGAGAAAGGAGAGATAAGGGATTACTTAGGTACCTAGAGCCTGAAAGATAACCAACATTGTCGATAAGGAGATCTTCTGGCTAGTAATCTGAGAACAGTAAGTTGGATTTGTCATTGACAATATACAAAACTAAATGTTATTGCAAATTAATGTGAGGAGTGGAGAGTAAAAAAAGTTGGCTTAAAGCTCAACATTCAGAAAACGAAGATCATGGCATCCGGTCCCACCACTTCATGGGAAATAGATGGAGAAACAGTGGAAACAGTGTCAGACTTAATTTTCTGGGCTCCAAAATCACTGCAGATGGTGACTGCAGCCATGAAATTAAAAGACGCTTACTCCTTGGAAGGAAAGTTATGACCAACCTAGATAGCATATTCAAAAGCAGAGACATTACTTTGCCAACAAAGGTTCGTCTAGTCAAGGCTATGGTTTTTCCTGTGGTCATGTATGGATGTGAGAGTTGGACTGCAAAGAAGGCTGAGTGCTGAAGAATTGATGCTTTTGAACTGTGGTGTTGGAGAAGACTCTTGAGAGTCCCTTGGACTGCAAGGAGATCCAACCAGTCCATTCTGAAGGAGATCAGCCCTGGGATTTCTTTGGAAGGAATGATGCTGAAGCTGAAACTCCAGTACTTTGGCCACCTCATGCGAAGAGTTGACTCATTGGAAAAGACTCTGATGCCAGGAGGGATTGGGGGCAGGAGGAGAAGGGGACGACAAAGGATGAGATGGCTGGATGGCATCACTGACTCGATGGACATGAGTCTGAGTGAACTCCGTGAGTTGGTGATGGACAGGGAGGCCTGGTGTGCTGCGATTCATGGGGTCGCAAAGAGTCCGACACGACTGAGCGACTGATCTGATCTGATCTGATCTGATATATGGTTTAAGAATGGTTTTACAAGAAAAGTCTACTTGGTAAATTTACTCCCAGAATGTTTTGAATACCAATACTAACTAAAAAAATTTCTCAATGCAAAAGAGACAATCTTAGTCAACATACTTTACCAAAAATTCAAATTTTAAATCATAGATCAGAAAGATAACGTAAATTATTTAGTCCAATATTCCCTTTCTTCTATTGAGCTTCCCCACCCATATATCCAAATACAATTTACACTTCAATGGCACCCCACTCCAGCACTCTTGCCTGGAAAATCCCATGGATGGAGGAGTCTGGTGGGCTGCCAGTCCATGGGGTCGCTAAGAGTTGGACACAACTGGGCGATTTCACTTTCACTTTTCACTTTCACGCACTGGAGAAGGAAATGGCAGCCCACTCCAGTGTTCTTGCCTGGAGAATCCCAGGGACAGGGGAGCCTGGTGGGCTGCTGTCTATGGGGTCGCACAGAGTCGGACACGACTGGAGCGACTTAGCAGCAGCTAAGGTGAGTCTGCAGAGACTAAGTCTAAGTGACTTGCTTAACAAAGACAATGATTTGTGGCAAATGGCTGACTGCATTCAAATTCCAGCTTTATCACTTACTATCTGTATAATCTGCCACATGTTACTTAACCTTTTCCGTGCCTCAGGTGGCTCACCTGAAAAATGGGAACAGTAGTAGCACATAATTCATAGAACTGTTCTGAGGTTCAGAGGAGCTAACCTGTCTAATCTGTTTAGCACAGTGCCTGGCATATAGTAAGTGCTCAGTGAGTACTGTTGGTGTTCAGTTGCTAAGTCATAGTTGACTCTTTGTGATCCCATGGACTGCAGGCTTCCCTCTCCTTCACTATCTCCAGGAGTTTGCTCAAACTCATGTCCATTGAGTTGGTGATGTTATCCAACCAGCTCATCCCCTGCTGCCCCTTTCTCTTCTTGCCCTCAATCTTTCCCAGCATCAGGGTCTTTTCCAATGAGTCAGCTCTTTGCATCAAGTGGCCAACATATTGGAGCTTCAACTTCAGCATCAGTCCTTCCAATGAATATTCAGGATTGATTTGCTTAAGGATTGATTTGCTTAAGGATTGATTAGTTTGATCTTCTTGCTGTCCAAGAGACTCTGAAGAGTCCTCTACAGTACCACAGTTCAAAAACATCAGTTCTTCAGCTCTCAGCCTTCTTATGGTCCAGGTCTCCTTATTTTAAATTCTACTTCTACAAATGATTAGTTGTGTGCCCTTAGGCAACTTACTCCAAGTGGTCTATGACGTTTGTCACGATTTGCATTGTACAGTTGTTTATTGTCTATCTTCTCCACTGGATATATAAATCCAGGATTACAGGGACTAGATATGAAGTCTATTAATACTTAATGCACTGTTTAATAATAATTAATGAATTATGTGGTATCCATCATGTTTTAGGTGCTCAAGAATGCTTTTTATTATAAATCTGTGTGTGTGTGTTAGTCACTCAGTTATGTCCGACTCTTTGCGATTCCATGAACTAGTAGGTTACCAGGCTCCACTGTCCATGGAATTCCCCAGGCAAGAATACTGGAGTGGGTAGCCATTCCCTTCTCCAGGGGATCTTCCCAACCCAGGGATCAAACCCGAGTCTCCTCATTGCTGGCTGATTCTTTACTGTCTGAGCCACCAGGGAAGCCCATTATTATAATCACAACCCTTAACAGGGTTCTTAAGTGGATTAGATGAGAGAATGCAAGTGAATATGTTACAAGGTAGAGACTGCCAGCCTGTGAACTCAAAAGGGCAAGTACTTAATAAATGTGGGTTCTTATGACTGTTGCTATCACTATAAGCCTAAAATCTAGACAGTGGCAGAAATGCGACTGCAACTAAGTTTTCCTAGTTCCTCACTGTATATTTTGGCAATGCTATCAATACATATATATATCATTATCTATATCTATATACATACATACATACATATATGGACAGAAGAAAATCTCAGTCCTTAATGTTAGAAAGTATTTTGCGATGTTAGTTTGCAGCTGAGGCTATTGCCTGGGAACAATATCTGAGGACAAGATAGGAAACTGGGGTCAAGGTTGATCAAATTCTTCTCATGTATACTTTTTTTTGGCTTGGACAGCATTACAATGGCATCAAATAGGCAAGGTGGCCAACATTTTAAAGTAAAGAGATTTTCGTATAAGTTATCAGAATTTTGGTCTTTCTGGAAAAAATAAGAAAGGAGGCACACAAGGCTGGCACCTCCACCTGGCAACAACTCAGTGGCTTCACAGAGGGGGCTCCCCCTTCTGCGGGGGTACATGCCTTTCAGTTTACATATGATCCCTGCAGGTGTTAGGGATCCTGATTTGGAATTAATAAGATTTAAGTCATCTGAATGTCTTTGTAGTAATCATTCTGACCCACATAAGCAACACCTTTTTGCTGCAGCAAAGATTTTTATTTCTGTTGCCTTTTTCATCATTCCTCACCTTGCTCGTGTTTTATGCAGCATCTGATAGAGAGTGTCAAGAGAAATTTAAAATTATAGCTCATTTACTCTGGTTAAGCATAAGGAAGGAAAAGCAATTACCAGAGTAAAATGATGGAATTAAAGATTCTTCTCGCAACCTAGGTAGGTATTTAGTATTTGATGAGTGCTGGAAAAGATAAATACATTTTTCAAGGAGGACTGTATCAATCTGCAATCATGAATGAAAGACTCTGAACATGATTTAGATATCAAACATATGGTTTGCAAACACAATCAATCTTTCTCTAAGCAGTCAGAGTTAGTTGACAATATACTGTACCTCTTTTTGTTTCTAAATTGGAAAATGCTTTTTTAGTGGTGAATAAATTTCCTGTACCAACAGACTTTTTTTTCTAAGGAAATATGCTGCAAGATAGATGGTGCTTTAGAAGATACCACGCAGATGGTCTATAGAAAAATCTTATAAATATAATCCCATATAAACAGAGTAAATGCATTCTTCATATGAGGATAAAATGTTAATTAGTTTAGCTTAATTACAGATTTGCTACATGCTAGAAGTTTAAATTTAATGGATTGGTGATTCAATTTGATAGATCATAAAAAATAACTATAAGCATGTTACTGGCTGTTTTGCTGACTAATTTAACACGGATGTCCCATGTATCTTTAATTCAACTCTGGCTCAAAATGTACCTTATTCTTAAAGGAGCCCATCAGATAATCAAACATATCTAAGTCATGCTAACAAAGGCTATGTACATCAAACTTTCTTTAAAACTGATCATACAGCCCTTTTACTATCTTTCACAATTATTCATAAGAGAGAGTTATAAAGCAGCAGAGAGTTCTCTATGCAACAATGCAAATTTCAAGAATGTTGCTGTAATTTTGTTCTCAAAAATTTGAAGGAGTATGATTTTAGGAGTGGACTGTAGTTATTCTGCATTTTTTGTATGCAGGTAAAAAAGAAAAGAAAAACAGGGAAGAACTACCAACCACATCGAAAAGAGACTGATGAGGAAACTTTTGATTGAGTAGCACCTTAAGTTATTGGAGGGTTTCTCAGGTGGCTCAGTGGTAAAGAATCCACCTGCCAATGCAAGGAGATGTGGGAGATGTGGGTTTGATCCTTGGGTCAGGAAGATCCCCTGGAGGAGGAAATGGCAACTACTCCAGTATTCTTGCTGGGAGAACTCCATGACAGAGGAGCCTGGCAGGCTACAGTGATGGGGTCGCAAAGAGTCAAAAATGACTGAATGACTGAGCACACATGCAAGATGTTGGAATGAGTTATTTAACTGTATAATAGTATCTCTTTCTAAGATTATGAAAGATATTAGCACGGGCTGATTAATTGCCATTTTGTTGCAGTGCTGGAGATTAGACCAGAGCAGCTTTAGGAGTACCTTTCAAAAATGATTAGACTTCAAAACTTCTCTGTGGCTATCCTACTGAACTTTCATTGTTCATACTTGCACTAACCCAAGCTATCTCTTCCTCCTCACCTACTTATTTCTTTCTCATTCTAACAAGCATCCAATTTGACATCAACAGAGATTTCAGCAAAAATAAAAAATAGAAAAGTGAATAACTTAAATACTGATATAAATTATTTGTGCTGCTTTGCTTGGTCAAGTCCTGATAGTTCTATGAAGTTCTATTATCAAATAATTTTATGAAAGAAAACTAAAGACTCATGACCAAAAAATATAGCATCACCTCAGATAGAAATAAGTACAGTACTTCTTCTATATTAACTAAGAAACACAGAGAAAAGTGGATCAAGACTATTTCCAAAAGCAAGGGCTAAGACATGAGGACCTTGCTTCAATTTTCATCAAACTTCCTGCCAGTGTTGTCCTTAAATCATAAAAAAATGATTTATGTATATTTATGGGTGACCATGAACTGAAAGGATTTATAATATTTCAGTTAAATTTATTTGTCATTGAATTATTTTATACTTATAAAAACATTACATTAAAAAGGAGAACCCAACTCTATCTTCCTATGTATATTGTTTTTCACTTTATATAGACAATTTTCATAAGATTACTTAATTTTACAAGTCTGCTGGTGAGTAATAATTGGATTTCTCTCCTATTTCTTGTGAAAACTTATTCACAGCTTTTAAAAATTTCATTAAATTTTTTTCTAAAATCATTGACATTGTATTTGTGCAGGTGTATTTTGAAAAGACTTATGAATGTACCTGTTTGTTGCACAGTAATTTTAAAATTTGCTTTCAATACATAAATCTAAGGAGGTTGTGTCTTCATTTTTCTTTTAGAATAGAAAGTATCAGGTATTTACAATGATTGAAAAGCTGATAAAAAGAACAAGTAAAAAATTATCACAGAATCCATTTTTCTTTCATTTAACATAACTACATAGGTAAATTTAGATGTTAGAATAACACATTTAAAATATTTTCTCATAAATGATATAGTTGTTACTGTTGTTTAAGTTGTATCCAACTCTTTTGCAACCCCATGGGCTATAGCCCACTAGGCTCCTCAGTCCATGGGATGGCAAGAATACTGGAGTGGGTTGCCATTTCCTTCTCCAGAGGATCTTCCCAACCCAGGGTTGAACTCTCATCTCCTGCACTGCAGGTGTATTCTTTATCACTGAGCTGTATGGGAAGCCTCATAAATAATATTCTAGGAAGTATATATACAAGCAAGTAATCAGTAGTCCAATAAAATAATCTGTAGAGTAGGGAATTAGTAAATTATTTTAGAGATAAACTGAAATCAAATTTGAAAGTATCTGAGAAGAGTTCTTTTTCTACTGAAAGCCTGAAGGAAATGAGGCAGATAAAAATATGAACTTCTGGGCCTAAAAGGATTTTGTTAAGGGGAACAAACAAGAGTGTTAAATGCTTTTTTGTTGTTGTTCAGTCTCTAAATCATGCTCCATGCTTTGCAACCCCATGGACTGCAGCATACCAGGCTCCTCTATCCTTCACTATCTCCCCAAGTTTGCTCAAATTCATGTCCACTGAGTCAGTGATGCTGTCTGACCATCTCATCCTCTGCCACCCCTTTCTCCTTTTGCCTTCAATCTTTCCCAACAACAAGGTCTTCTCCAATGAGTTGGCTCTTCACATCAGGTGGCCAGAGTATTGGCACATTAGCCTCAGCATCAGTCCTTCCAGTGAATATTCAGGGTTGATTTCCTTTAGGATTCACTGGTTGGTCTCCTTCCTGTCCAAGAGACTCTTGAGAGTCTTCCCCAGCACCACAACTTGAAAGCATCAACTCTTCAATTTCCACTTTTCCTCCTTCTGTTTGCCATAAAGTGATGAGATAGGATGCCATGATCTTAGATTTTTTTAAATGCTTAACCTACATTATTAATTTACGCTTCACAACAGACATGTTGTGATTGGGAAGCTACCGACAAATCAGAGATATATTATTTGATCATGATTATATACCTCCCAAGGGGCTGAGGTTGGATTTGAACCCCATATTTTGGTCCTACACTATTAAGTCTTCTTCCTTCCCACACTTAGTACTTAAGTTTAGATATTTGGTGAACTGGTATAGTGAAGGCCTTATGTAGCAAGATGATTTACGAAGATACTCATTTGTGTTGTTTTTCTCCCTGAGCAAGCTCTTCTACTTTCTCCATCAACAGGCAGATAAATCTAGTCTCTTCACTTCCTTGTCTCAGAGGTCTCTGTGGAGGTCTAGGTTCAGAGGGGCTTCCAGGCCTACTGAAGCCTCTAAAGTCCAACAAGTCAAGAGCACGAGAAGCACAGGACAGCCTGGCCGTGAAGTCATAAGTTACACCAGCTCCCATATTTAGCGCCAACATAAGGCTGCTAGGCTTTTCTCTGCACCACCTTGAGTTCAGAAAAGCCCTTTCCTTTCCATATGCCCCACCATTTTGGAGGCTTTTAGAGAGAGGAAGAGGTTTCCTAGCTGGTTCAGTGGTAAAAAATCTGCCTGTCAGTGCAGGAGAATGCAGGAGATGTATGGGACGTGGGTTCAGTCCCTGGGTTAGGAAGATCCCCTGGAGAAGGAAATGAAACCCACTCCAGTATTCTTGCTTGGAGAATTCCATGGACAGAGGAGCCTGGCGGGCTGCCATCCACAGGGTTGCAAAAGAGTTAGACATGACTGAGAGACTAAAAAACAAGAGAGAGGAAGAGAGGGAAAAAAAAAAGGACAGAGTATGAATTCATTTTCTATTGCTTCCATAACATATTACCATAAGTTTAGCAACTTAAAGTAACGCATTGTCTAATCCAGTTCTGAGGCCAGATGTCAGACAGGACCTCTCTAGGCTAACATCAGCGTCAGCAGGCCTGTATTCCTTGCTGGACGCTCTAGAGGAATATTTGTTTTTTTTTTCTCATTCAGGTTGCAGTCAGAATTCAGTTCTTTGCATTTGTAGGACTGAGGTCTCCATTCCCTTTCTGGCCGAAAACTAAGTTATTCAGGACTTCTAGATGCAGCCAGAAATCCTTGGCCCCGTTTCTCTACTTTCAAAGCTTCAAGAAAGAAAGTGAAGTCGTTCAGTCGTGTCCAACTCTTTACAACCCCATGCACTGCAGCCTACCAGGCTCTTCTGTCCATGGGATTTTCCAGGCAAGAGCACTGGAGCGGGTTGCCATTTCCTTTTCCAGGGGACCTTCCCGACACAGGGATCAAACCCTGGTCTCCCACGTTGTAGGCAGACGCTTTTACCGTCTGAGCCACCAGGGAATCCCAAAGCTTCAACTGTAGGTTAAATCTTGTATTTTAAATCTGTCCTGCCTCTTCTTCCATCATATCTGTCTGACAAAATTTTCTGTCTTCCTCTTCTTACTTATGTGGGCCTACTTTTAAGGGCCCATGTTATTACCTTTGGCCCATCTGAATAAAAGAGTTTAATCTTCCTATTTTAATGTTTATAATCTTAATTCCATGGAAAGATCCTTTTGCCATGTAATATAAAATATTCACAGTTTCCAGGAATTAGGGCATCAACATCTTTAGGGATCATTATTCTGCCTACCACAGAGTATTTTACCTTAATATAGTTTAAATTATTGTACAGGTCCATAGTTACTGTGTTCTACTAAGCCTACTTTTTTTTCTTATGTTGGAGGAGGGCAATCATGAGGAAAATTAATCATCTCTGAAAAAGACGAAGTGATGAAGCCCATTTTCTCTCTGTATTTGAATACACATCTGACTTGTGATTCCATTACTTTAGAACAGAGAAATAGTTTTTAAACAGATTAATCTTGCAGAATATGGACCTCCTAACTCATATGGTCTATTTGCTACTGCTGAAAAATAATTCCAATTTTAAAAGGCTACGTTGGCTTTAAAAATAAGTTTATAATAGAAATGATTGCTTCTCACAGTACCATAACTATAGGCATTATTATACTATAAATATCATTGCTATGAGACCAACCCATGCTCCTATAGCCTTAAATAATACATGGGTCTTTCAGAGTTTCCAGACAATGTTTTGAGAAACAATACTTGATGGTTGTAATTTTGGGTCTTCCAAAGCTGGCTGAGGTTCTAGGGTTGTTGTCCTGACTGATGATCAATTACCAGAAGTGTAGCTGTCTTCACAGAATTCCCCTGATATTTCATATTAGTTATTAATATTCTATGATTTAGACATCTATTTGAGTGTTTCCAATAACACAGTTCCCAGAATAATGGACCCTCTCCCCAGACCCTTTAGACTAAACCCATTGAATACTAACCTATCATATTAAGGCCTAATTGCAATATCCCATTTTGAATTCCAAGCAGTGGAATTGGACTAAAGGGAACAAGTCCATTAATGATGTGATTGAGATCATTTCAGTGGCAAGTATCTAGTAGCCTCAGGAACTGAGACCTTGTCTGAGCTTCTACCAATAACCAGGGCCTAATGGGGAAATAAATCTGGGAGAGGCCTGGGAAATCCTGGTGGGTGGAGGCCTTTGGAGCTGGGTGTCCCGGCTTTGCCTGTGTGTGCACTTCTGCTTTTGGTACTTCAATCTTTGTATTTCACTTTCCTCACGGCTGTTTTATGATTGTGCACTCTCTAAAAATTGGTCAGTTTATAAGCATTAATGAACATTTTTTATGTCTTTATGTGTTGTGTGGTTGTGCTTAGTCACTCAGTCATGTCCAGCTCTTTGTGACCCTTTGGACTGTAGCCTGCCAAACTCCTCTGTCCATGGGATTTCTTATGCAAGAATACTGGAGTGTGTTGACATTTTCCTTCTCCAGGGAATCTTCCCAATCCAGGGATAGAATCTGAGTCTCCTGTGTCTCCTGCATTGCATGTGGCTTCTTTACCTGCTGAGCCATAATATATTTAAATTTCTATGCAAAGTGAATAGGTCGAACTTAGCTAAGGAATGAAAGTAAGGTAGGAAGAAGATTTCGAGGGAAAGACTGCCCAATAACTGAAACTCTGAAAACGATAATTACAAACATTTTGGGCACAATGGGACAGAAACCATGAAACTGAGCCTCTGTTGTATAAATGAAGGGCAGGACCCAGTGAGTATGGGTAAAGGTAAGACGAATTGAGGAGGGGTTGGTGGTGATGGTTAAGAGAGGAAATCTTCCCCAGTCAATCAAACAGCTCCAGGTTCAGAGATTTTCTCAACTCTTGACAATACAACTCTTAGAATGGGAAACATTGCCTTAATTCACAATTTCAACAATGCAGGAAGTCATTATTCAAATTTTCCTATAGGGTCAAGAACTCAGAGGTTGACTTCAAACTATAAAGCATTTTAAACTCCTTTTGCAGGCTTAAAGTGTTCTATACCTACATATGTTTTGGCATATATACTTGACTACATAGATACAATTTGTATATAATTCCATTCCCAAAAGGCATGGAAGAGGCAATGCATCTTATACTCAATTGCCACCAAAGAGCACAAAGATGAATGTTTAAGTCCAGACACTGACACATCCCCCTAAATTTTCAAAGCATGGCTTGCGGTCTCAGCCCCCTGACTCCCATTCCCTATAATGGAAATCAGGTGGCAAAACCCTAATGCAAACTCCTTGGAAATCTAGAAGACGGCATAATGATGTTCTTTGTTTTGCTATGGAAACATTTATATGGGACACAGGTTCAACTGTCCATGAAATGATGCACTAATCTCCAGAGTTCACAATGTAATTTGGAGTATATTTTCTTCTCCATGTGCATGCAATTGTGAAGGTAATTGCCACCCTGAAGGTAAAGAATGCCAAGTGTCCCTCCTGTAACACACAGCTACATTCTGAACGATCTCAGAGCCAGACATTCACATTAGGCATGCAAAGAAAAAGTCCATGGAACTTGTGTGCATCTTCTTGTTTTGTATGCAGCCTTTCTGGAGAACACCTGATCTTTCCTTGATAAGGTTTGTTGGTTTTCATAAACTAGTTTGTTGTGAATAATCAGTTCAATTTCTGGCCTGAATAGTATCATTGATTTAATATGATAAACCAAGAAACAGTTCTCTTCCGTCTCAAATTTATAAATTTTATTCAGACCCCATAGATGTTTAAAATCTGAAAATTAAACCAGCTTAAAGATAGAAGTGCAGACTTCAGATAAAGATAGGGATATATTAAAAGCAATGTCAGCACCTCAGCTGTTTTTAGATCAGGCTGAGACCACAGGCTAAAGGCTCATCTATTATTTTCAGAAAGTATAACTCTCTTAATTTCTTTGTAAACTACGAATATTTTTAGAAATTAAAATAATTTAATTTTTGATAAAAACAGGTGCCTATATTTTCAATGACTAACATATGATCACATTACTTAATTGTAGAAAAAATATAATAAGTAGTTTTAATTGTATCTAATCACCTTATGAGAAGTCCATTGTAAATTAACTGTTCTATGATAGTATTTAGGGATGCAAAGTTTTATATTTTTTCTTATTTTAAAGTATCTAAAGTATTTAAAGTTTATCTCTTCTGAACTTGACTAGGCAGTTCTCAAGGGATGTAAAAGAAGTATAAGATGTACTTCTTCCCCATAGCATCTAGCATAGAGTTCATTACAGGAGCTCAATAAATACTGTGCATGTATTGATTGATTGTCAGCATTCTGCTTTGGGACTCCTTTTAATATCTCAGATGCTGAAATGTCATTATCATAATCATCGTAAACCTCATTTATCTGTTCATGACATTGTTCTGGGTGCTCCATAAAATGTAGCAGTGAGTTCTAAAAGTACAAGAATAACTGAAAGCATATTCACTGACCCACTAATCGGGAAAGATGGCACGGGTTAGAGGATTCACCCATACATTTAAAGTTTATTGGATATATATACAACTCACTTCTAATAATTTGAAACATTTTATAGCAAAAAGTGATAAAGTTATAAAAATATCAGCACAAAAGTAAGAAATGCGCAGAAGGATGAGAAAGTGAAGGTTTGGCTGTGAATTTCTCTACAGTCCTGGCAAGAAGACTAGGCCAACCTCAACTTGACATTTTGAACTGAATAATTCTGTATTGCAGTGCTGTGCATTGTTGTCTGTTCAGAAGACAACCACTAGATGCCTGTGGTACCCCCTTCCCTCCCCCTGTGTTGAGACAACTAAAAAATGTCTCCAGAAATGGCCCTCAATTTGAGAATTACTAACCTAGGTGATCTAATCCTCTTTATAAGGATGGAGAGAGCACAACCCAGTTCTATGGGGGTTGGGATATAAGAGAACAATACAATTATTTTCTGATACTAATTTCTAGAGTAAATTTCAATAAACCATGAGTGATTTGATCTATAGTGTCCTCAATAACACTGGCTAATATTTCTTGAGACTAAGCCAGCTGCTAAAATTGGCATTGTATACCCATGACCTATGAGATGGGTAGTATTGACATCTTTATAGATAAATAAATTGAGGGTCACCAAAATTAAGCAATTTACTCAAGGTCATACTGTAAGTTGCAGAGTTAGGATTCAAACACAAGCAATTTGAGCAGAAAGCCACCACTCAAAGTTACCAACGACAGTCTTATGGAAAGGTGAAGTAATATAATACTGCTGATTTTTGTCTAGCTCTTCTGTAAAAGTAGAGAACAGAAATATAAAGCACAAACTAGGAAGAGCAATGATCAGCTCCTCCAGAAGCTATCTGCAGTATCCACTATCTTCAGAAGTGGCTGAGTGATAGCTGTCCATAGTGTATATTGGTGATAATTGCTGATGACGCTGAGTTGGAGTAACAGTGAGGGAGCTGCCCTAGACTTCATGTGATGCCTTTATCTAATTGTCAAAACCTGCAAGTGATGAGACTTTTTATTTGAAGTATCTTGGCACTTTCTTTCTTTCAGAGATTTTAATAATATGTTGTATCACACTGTAGAGAGAGAAGGAATCTGGAAAAGACCTTGGAATTATATCTATCTGGTACAAAAAACTGCAGCTGTGTAACTGAACAACGATTTGACCTCTCTTATCTGAAAATGGGTATATGAGTATCACACACACACACACACACATACAGACAAACACACAGACACACACACACATATATATATAACTGGACATGGAACAACAGACTGGTTCCAATACGAAAAGGAGTACATCAAGGCTGTATATTATCACCCTGCTTATTTAACTTCTATGCAGAGTACATCATGAGAAATGCTGGGCTGGAGGAAGCACAGGCTGGAATCAAGACTGCCAGGAGAAATATCAATAACCTCAGATATGCAGATGACACCACCCTTACGGCAGAAAGTGAAGAAGAACTAAAGAGCCTCTTGATGAAAATGAAAGAGGAGACTGAAAAAGTTGGTTTAAAGCTCAACATTCAGAAAACTAAGATCATGGCATCTGGTCCCATCACTTCATGGCAGATAGATGGGGAAACAGTGGCTGACTTTATTTTTGGGGGCTCCAAAATCACTGCAGATGGTGATTGCAGCTATGAAATTAAAAGATGCTTACTCCTTGAAAGGAAAGTTATGACCAACCTAGATGGCATATTAAAAAGCAGAGACATTACTTTGTCAACAAAAGTCCATCTCGTCAAGGCTATGGTTTTTCCCATAGTCATGTATGGATATGAGAGTTGGACTGTGAAGAAAGCTGAGCGCCGAAGAATTGATGCTTTTGAACTGTGGTGTTGGAGAAGACTCTTGAGAGTCCCTTGGACTGCAAGGAGATACAACCAGTTCATCCTAAAGGAAATCAGTCCTGAATATTCATTGGAAGGGCTGATGCTGAGGCTGAAACTCCAATACTTTGGCCACTTGATGTGAAGAGCTGACTCATTTGAAAAGATCCTGATGCTGGGAAAGATTGAGGGGAGGAGGTGGAGGGGACATCAGAGGATGAGATGGTTGGATGGCATCACCAATTCAATGGACATAGGTTTGGGTGGACTCCGGGAGTTGGTGATGGACAGGGAGGCCTGGTGTGCTGCGGTTCATGAGGTCGCAAAGAGTCGGACACGACTGAGCAACTGAACTGAACTGAGTATACATATATATACACACATACACACACACACACACACACACACACACATATATATATATAAAATGAGCCTCCCAGGTGGTTCAGTGATAAAGACTCCATCTGCCTAACAGGAGACATGAAAGATTTGATCCCTGGGTCAGGAAGACCCCCTGGAGAAGGAAATGGCAGCCCACTCCAGTATTCTTGCCTGGTGAGTCCCATGAACAGAGGAGCCTGGCAGGCTACAGTCCACGGGGTCTCAAAAGAGTCTGACATGACTTAGCAACTAAACAACAACAAAATGAAATATAATATATAAAAGTAAGTGTATAATGTATTTATTTGTAGGAATCTTATAAGAATTACAGGCTTAGGTAATAAAAGGTATTTCTTAAAACACTAAATTGTGAAAATGCCTATATAGTACTAACACTCTTTTTTATGTGTTATTTGCTATATTTGCTCTGAGAAATTTGTGTAACTTAGTATAAAAAAAAGAAGTAGTGGTAATACTGGTGATTTCCAGGGCCTTTTTTTTTTTTTTCTGGGAAAACATATACTATCCAATGCTATATTTCCTCAGGTAGAAATAAGTTTTTAGGTTTTGTTGACTTATTAATTTCATCCTTGGTAGAAGAGACACCCCACGCCCAAGGTAAGAGAAACCCAAGTAAGACGGTAGCTGTTGCAAGAGGGCATCAGAGGGCAAACACACTGAAACCATACTCACAGAAAACTAGTCAATCTAATCACACTAGGACCACAGCCTTGTCTAACTCAATGAAACTAAGCCATGCCCGTGGGGCAACCCAAGAGGGGTGGGTCATGGTGGAGAGATCTGACAGAATGCGGTCCACTGGAAAAGGGAATGGCAAACCACTTCAGTATTCTTGCCTTGAGAACCCCATGAACAGTATGAAAAGGCAAAATGATAGGATACTGAAAGAGGAACTCCCCAGGTCAGTAGGTGCCCAATATGCTACTGGAGATCAGTGGAGAAATAACTCCAGAAAGAATGAAGGGATGGAGCCAAAGCAAAAACAATACCCAGCTGTGGATGTGACTGGTGATAGAAGCAAGGTCTGATGCTGTAAAGAGCAATATTGCATAGGAACCTGGAATGTCAGGTCCATGAATGAAGGCAAACTGGAAGTGGTCAAACAAGAGATGGCAAGAGTGAATGTTGACATTCTAGGAATCAGTGAACTAAAATGGACTGGAATGGGTGAATTTAACTCAGATGACCATTATATCTACTACTGTGGGCAGGAATCCCTCAGAAGAAATGGAGTGGCCATCATGGTCAACAAAAGAGTCTGAAATGTAGTACTTGGATGCAATCTCAAAAATGACAAAATGATCTCTGTTCATTTCCAAGGCAAACCATTTAATATCACAGTAATCCAAGTCTATGCCCAACCAGTAACGCTGAAGAAGCTGAAGTTGAACGGTTCTATGAAGACCTACAAGACCTTTTAGAGCTAAAACCCAAAAAAGATGTCCTTTTCATTATAGGGGACTGGAATGCACAAGTAGGAAGTCAAGAAACACCTGGAGTAACAGGCACATTTGGCCTTGGAATACGGAATGAAGCAGGGCAAAGACTAATAGAGTTTTGCCAAGAAAATGCACTGGTCATAACTAACACCCTCTTCCAACAACACAAGAGAAGACTCTATACATGGACATCACCAGATGGTCAACACCGAAATCAGATTGATTATATTCTTTGCAGCCAAAGATGGAGAAGCTCTATACAGTCAGCAAAAACAAGACCAGGAGCTGACTGTGGCTCAGATCATGAACTCCTTATTGCCAAATTCAGACTTAAATAGAAGAAAGTAGGGAAAACCACTAGACCATTCAGGTATGACCTAAATCAAATCCCTTATGA
>NW_011494769.1:4961809-4962979 GCF_000754665.1 Bison bison bison
TTCCAAAGAATAGCAAGAAGAGATAAGAAAGCCTTCCTCAGCGATCAATGCAAGGAAATAGAGGAAAACCACAGAATGGGAAAGACTAGAGATCTCGTCAAGAAAATTAGAGACACCAACGGAACATTTCATGCAAAGATGGGCTCAATAAAGGACAGAAATGGTATGGACCTAACAGAAGCAGAAGATATTAAGAAGAGATGGCAAGAATACACAGAAGAACTGTACAAAAAAGATCTTCACGACCTAGATAATCACGATGGTATGATCACTGACTTAGAGCCAGACATCCTGGAATGTGAAGTTAAGTGGGCCTTAGAAAGCATCACTTAGAACAAAGCTAGTGGAGGTGATGGAATTCCAGTTGAGCTATTTCAAATCCTGGAAGATGATGCTGTGAAAGTGCTGCACTCAATATGCCAGCATATTTGGAAAACTCAGCAGTGGCCACAGGACTGGAAAAGGTCAGTTTTCATTCCAATCCCAAAGAAAGGCAATGCCAAAGAATGCTCAAACTACCGCACAATTGCACTCATCTCACTCAGCTCAAAATTCTCCAAGCCAGGCTTCAGCAATATGTGAACCGTGAACTTCCTTCAAGCTGGATTTAGAAAAGGCAGAGGAACCAGAGATCAAATTGCCAACATCTGCTGGATCATGGAAAAACCAAGAGAGTTCCAGAAAAACATCTATTTCTGTTTTATTGACTATGCCAAAGCCTTTGACTGTGTGGATCACAATAAACTGTGGAAAATTCTGAAAGAGATGGGAATACCAGACCACTTGATCTGCCTCTTGAGAAATTTGTATGCAGGTCAGGAAGCAACAGTTAGAATTGGACATGGAACAATAGACTGGTTTCAAATAAGAAAAGGAGTACGTCAAGGCTGTATATTGTCACCCTGCTTATTTAATTTATATGCAGAGTACATCATGAGAAACGCTGGACTGGAAGAAGCACAAGCTGGAATCAAGATTGCCAGGAGAAATATCAGTCACCTCAGATATGCAGATGACACCACCCTTATGGCAGAAAGTGAAGAGGAACTAAAAGCCTGTTGATGAAAGTGAAAGAGGAGAGTGAAAAAGTTGGTTTAAAGCTCAACATTCAGAAAACTAAGATCATGGCATCTGGTCCCATCACTTCATGGGAAATAGATGGGGAAACAG
>NW_011494769.1:4963079-4969057 GCF_000754665.1 Bison bison bison
CACTGCAGATGGTGACTGCAGCCATGAAATTAAAAGACACTTACTCCTTGGAAGGAAAGTTAATGACCAACCTAGATAGCATATTCAAAAGCAGAGACATTACTGTGCCAACAAGGGTTCATCTAGTCAAGGCTATGGTTTTTCCTGTGGTCATGTATGGATGTGAGAGTTGGACTGTGAAGAAGGTTGAGTGCTGAAGAATTGATGCTTTTGAACTGTGGTGTTGGAGAAGACTCTTGAGAGTCCCTTGGACTGCAAGGAGATCCAACCAGTCCATTCTGAAGGAGATCAGCCCTGGGATTTCTTTGGAGGGAATGATGCTGAAGCTGAAACTCCAGTACTTTGGCCACCTCATGCGAAAAGTTGACTGGGAGGGATTGGGGGCAGGAGGAGAAGGGGACGACAGAGGATGAGATGGCTGGATGGCATCACTGACTCAATGGACGTGAGTCTGGGTGAACTCTAGGAATTGGTGATGGACAAGGAGGCCTGGCGTGCTGCAATTCATGGGGTCGCAAAGAGTCGGACACGACTGAGCGACTGAACTGAACTGAACTGAATACTTTATCAGATACTGAACTCCTCCTCACCACCCCCTCCAATGGCCCACAAGACACACTTTCTCACTTTTCGTTCCTAATTATTAGGCTCTTGAACAGAATCAAGTGATGACTCAATGATTAGAAACATTTATGCTGACTTGCTGAATATCCAATACATGTCCTATGTTTGACTGATTGATAATTAGTTCCCTTCCTTAGCCATTAATTTTTTCCTATTTTAGTGGCTTATGAAATCTATTCAGAGAATCTCATTAGATACTCAGTTCTAAGCTGAGTCAAGCATAAACATATATATTGTGGAACGTATTTTTAAGGTATCTATTTCTAATCTCACATAGGTTAGGTATTTAACCCAACTCAGCAAGTATTTTGAATATCTACATAGGCAATGCAGGAAATATAAGACATATATAAGATCTGATTTAGCTACTCAACAAACTTACAATTGCTAGAGTAGACAAGATATATGTGATAGACTTGGAACATGCCAGCGGAATTCAGGAAAGGGGGAGCAAGGGGCTTCCCTGGTGGCTCAAAGGTGTAGAATCTGCCTGGTAATGCGGGAGACATGGGTTAGATCTCTGATCTAGGAAGATCCCAAATGCTGTGGTACAACTAAACCTTTGGGCCACAACTATTAAGCCTGTGCTCTAGAGACCGGGGACCACAACTACCGAAGCTCACGTGGCCTAGAGCCCGTGCCCTGCAACAGGAGAAGACACCACAGTGAGAAGCCCCTCCACAGCTAGAGCAGCCCCCTTTCACCACAACTAGAGAAAAGCCAGTGCAGCAATGAAGATCCAGCACAGTCAAAAACATTAATAAATAAAGAAATAAAATTCTTTAACAAGAAGAAAAAGGAGAGCAAAAGTAAGCTGGAAACACTGTGAGAGGTAGAGTTGCTTGGATACATCTGTTCAAAAAATTTAAGCAATATACACACAATGATATGATATTTATATCTCACATCCTCACATACAACACTCATGTACTCAAATTTGTATATATATATTTGTTGTTTGTTTTACAAAAGGTAGATTATTCTTTAAATTTTTCCATGGGTATACTGCTAATATGGTGTACATAGATCATTTTCATTACTTAAAAATACAAATAAAAATGTGAAAGTTAAAAATGTGAATCACACGATATGAATGTGCCATAATTTAAATATTCACCATTGATTTTCAGTTTAAGTGGGTTTCAGATTTCTTCTCCTATGAAGACTATTACAAAGAACATTCTTATTTTTCTATGCAAGCAATTCTGTAGGATATGGTTCTAGTGTGGAACTCCTGGTTCAAATGATACCCATATTTAAAAAGCATTACTGGATTTACAAGTTAGTCTTTGAAAAGTTACCCCAGTTTATAGCTCTTTGGAGACAGAGCACTTTCCCCTACACCTGCATAAAATCAGTCTTTTTTATTTTTACCAGTCTAGTCAGTGAAAAAGGATACCTCCTCTTTCAAAACTGAGATTTTTAACATTTGAATGACAGGTAAGAAGCTGAAGCTAGGAAAATTCCTTTAGGAAACTATTATTCTAATATGACAAAATTAATCATGAGAGTGAGGAGACAGGCTATTTCGAAGCAGAGAAGTCATACCAGTAAATAGAATTAAAATGGGTTAGGAACAGGTGTGTTAGAGAATGACATGCCCATGAAAATGAAGCGCAAAATTTGCCAGTGTTTGATCAGAAAAGCACTCTTAAAAATTATTCTCACTGAAAAAGAGATTCGTAGGTCTTTCCTCTAATTTTGTCCTTTCCCTTAGGGTTTTTTTTTTTTTCCCTATTCTGATTCCAACTTTTACCAACTGTACTTTTTCTCCAGGAGTATCCTTTATATCTTTTGTGCCAAAATTACACCAAAATAGAATTCCTTACCATTTGAAAGACAATGCAGATCTGAGTTAGAGTGTTAGCAGTAGGAAAGAAGAGGGAGGTTGTATACTAGAGGTTTCTGAGAATATATGATAAAAATGACTGGTTGGCTATTGAGTGTAGATGGTGAAAACAAAAGCTGTCTTGGTTACTGGCCTAAGTGACTAGAACAGTCTTGCTGAGGTTGAGAATACAATAGGAGAAGGAAGTCTGTGGAGGAAGTTAATTCAATTTGAGGCATGCTCACTTTGAGGTGCTCCTGGTGCTGGGGTATCTCCTAAGTGATATTTTGGAAATTTCGGTCTGCATTTTTAGGAAATCAGTCATACTGAAGTAATACCTTAAGTTATTTACCTGGGCATGGACATTAAGAGGAAGCAAAGAGAGCCAAGGAGAAAAAATTTAGAAGTATCTCCCATTAATGGGTAGGCAGAGGGAGCAGACCTGGGCTATGTAAGAAAGATTGTCAGGTAATGAGAATCCCAGGGGAATGGGAAGATGAGTTCTTTCTTTCTTCAGCTTTATTGGAATATTACTGACAATCAAAAGTTGTAAACCTTGTCATTTTAATATGTGTACATTTTGAAACGATCACTGTAATCACACTAATTAGCATATCCATTACTCATAATTACTGCTTTCTTTCTTTCTCCCTTTTTCCTTTCTTCCTCCCTTCCTCCTCCTTCCTTCCCTCTCTCTTTCTTCTTCTCTGTCAAGAACATTTAAGGTATATTCTCAACAAATTTCAAGTGTACAGTAGAGTATTTTAAACTATAGTCACAATGCTGTACATTAGATCTCCAGAATTTATATAATTATCTCGCATAATTGAAATTTTGTACCTGTTAACCAACATCTCCCTATGGCTCCCTCTGCCCAGGTCCTGGCAGTCACCATTCTGTACTCTCCTCCTATAAGTTGGACTGCTTTAGATTCCACATATAAATGAGATCGCACAATATTTGTCTTTCTTTACCTGACTTATTGCATTTAGCACAATGTCCTCTAGGTTCATCCATGTTGCTACAAGTGAAAAATGTTCCTTATTTTTAAGGGCAGAATAATATACCAGTGTGTGGGTATAGGTGTGCATGTGTATAAAATTTTCTTTATCCACTGAAGGTGAATGTTTTGTGAATCCAAGATAAGAGACGAAGCCATATAAAAAAAGCTGCTGAGATCTTGTAAAGTGACAATATAGAATGTCATTGCAATCTCCTGAGAATGGTATTCAAAGAGACTGAGTTTAAAGCAGAGTTCAAATTGCTAGAGATCAATACAGTAGCAGGAAAAAACTTTCAAAAGTTTAGCAGTAAAGGAAAAAGAACAAAAGTAATTTTTATCTCTACAATCAACACATTTGATCATTTGAAGGAAATGAATATTATTTTTTAATCAATGTTTTTCTGTGCATCAGTTCAGTTTAGTCGCTCAGTCGTGTCTGACTCTTTGCGACCCCATGAATCGCAGTACCCCAGGCCTCCCTGTCCATCACCAACTCCTGGAGTTCACTCAAACTCAGGTCCATTGAGTCGGTGCATAGTGCTCTATAATTACATTTGTTTATGTCTTTTCCTTTCTTTTGAACTTTGAGGGCAAAAAATTGAGTAATAACAATGGTACTTAACACACTTCTCTTTTTTCACAGTATTATTTTATTTTATTTTGTTCCCATTATTCCTGACCTTAACATGTGCACCTTTCATTATGCCCTAACAGTATATGAGTGGCCCTCCCACAAAACACTTCAAAAATGTCTCTGAATATGTATATGTTTTAAAAGATGCTTATTTTTGTATACATAGCTTTAATTTATGTAAAAATAATATCATGTTGCCAATATTGCTTTATCTTATTTTCATCACTCATTTTCTTTTCAAAATTTTAGGATCTGTCCTTGATAGGGGAAAGAAAAACCTCTTGCTAATTTCTTATAACTTCTCCAGAATATTTCGTATTATACGTCTCCCACATTTCACATGTCTACTCTTTCCATGATGGAGATATCGGTTGGTTCCACCATCTCGCCATTACAAAGACTCTGGCAATGAAGATTTCAACATCTTTCCCCTTGTGGAATTACACGTGAGTGACTTTGGGGTACATGCCTGGGAATGGGGTTGCTGGGTCATTAGGTATTTGCGTACTTAATCTTGTTAGCCATTTCCTTATCGTTCTTCAGAATGGCTGCATCAGTTTACATTCCCAGCATGACAGTGTTTGTCCACATCTTCAATAAAACTTGACATGTCTGACTATGTGATATTTGTCATTTCATAGACATAAAGAGGTATGTCATTGTTCTATTTTATTTTACATTATTCATTCAACTCATGAGAAATTTTTCATAAATTTTTAGTCATTCATGTTTCATTTTCTCTTATTTATCTATTAATTTCCTTTTTTTTCTACCAGATTTTCAATCTTTTTCTTGTTTCTTTGAAAACTTCTTTAATGTACTAGATAAACTCTAGCTGGTTTTTATTTTTAACTTTTATTTTGGAATACTCTTTTATTTACAGAAAAGTTGCAATATAATACAGACAGTTCCAATATACATATCACCTCATTTTCCCTAGTGTTAACATCTTACATTAATGAAAACTAAAAATTTCCTAGTTTGTGTTTAAAAAGCCTTATTGGGATATAACTTACATGCTACACAAATCTCTATAGATCTGCTTATTATGTATGCTTCATATAAATGAAACTATAAAATTATTTTTGTCACTAGGTCCTTTCACTTAGCACACTATTATTGAAGTTCACCCATGTTGTAATCTGTATCACTATTCATTCTTTTTTTTAGTACCAAATAATATTCCATTGTATGGAATTTTTTTTTTTTATTCTTTTAAATTTTATTTTATTTTTAAACTTTACATAATTATATTAGTTTTGCCAAATATCAAAATGAATCCGCCACAGGCATACATGTGTTCCCCATCGTGAACCCTCCTCCCTCCTCCCTCCCCACACCATCCCTCTGGGTCGTCCCAGTGCACCAGCCCCAAGCATCCAGTATCGCGCATCGAACCTGGACTGGCAACTCGTTTCTTACATGATATTCTACATGTTTCAATGTCACTGTCCCAAATCTTCCCACCCTCTCCCTCTCCCACAGAGTCCATAAGACTGTTCTATACATCAGTGTCTCTTTTGCTATCTCGTAAACACGGTTATTGTTACCATCTTTCTAAATTCCATATATATGCGTTAGTATACTGTATTTATGTTTTTCCTTCTGGCTTACTTCACTCTGTATAATAGGCTCCAGTTTCATCCACCTCATTAGAACTGATTCAAATGTATTCTTTTTAATGGCTGAGTAATACTCCATTGTGTATATGTACCACAGCTTTCTTATCCATTCATCTGCTGATGGACATCTAGGTTGCTTCCATGTCCTGGCTATTATAAACATGCTGCAATGAATATTGGGGTACACGTGTCTCTTTCCCTTCTGGTTTCCTCAGTGTGTATGCCCAGCAGTGGGATTGCTGGGTCATAAGGCAGTTCTATTTCTGT
>NW_011494769.1:4969157-4969667 GCF_000754665.1 Bison bison bison
GGCAGCCATTCTGACTGGTGTGAAATGGTACCTCATAGTGGTTTTGATTTGCATTTCTCTGATAATGAGTGATGTTGAGCATCTTTTCATGTGTTTGTTAGCCATCTGTATGTCTTCTTTGGAGAAATGTCTATTTAGTTCTTTGGCCCATTTTTTGATTGGGTCGTTTATTTTTCTGGAGTTGAGCTGTAGGAGTTGCTTGTATATTTTTGAGATTAGTTGTTTGTCCGTTGCTTCATTTGCAATTATTTTCTCCCATTCTGAAGGCTGTCTTTTCACCTTGCTAATAGTTTCCTTTGATGTGCAGAAGCTCTTAAGGTTAATTAGGTCCCATTTGTTTATTTTTGCTTTTATTTCCAATATTCTGGGAGGTGGGTCATAGAGGATCCTGCTGTGATGTATGTCAGAGAGTGTTTTGCCTATGTTCTCCTCTAGGAGTTTTATAGTTTCTGGTCTTACGTTTAGATCTTTAATCCTGTTGAGTTTATTTTTGTGTATGGTGTTAAGATG
>NW_011494769.1:4971508-4972231 GCF_000754665.1 Bison bison bison
TTCAAAGAACCAGCTTTTGGTTTTGTTGATTTTTGCTATGGTCTCTTTTGTTTCTTTTGCATTTATTTCTGCTCTGATTTTTAAGATTTCTTTCCTTCTACTAACCCTGGGGTTCTTCATTTCTTCCTTTTCTAGTTGCTTTAGGTGTAGAGTTAGGTTATTTATTTGACTTTTTTCTTGTTTCTTGAGGTGTGCCTGTATTGCTATGAACTTTCCCCTTAGGACTGCTTTTACCGTGTCCCACAGGTTTTGGGTTGTTGTGTTTTCATTTTCATTCGTTTCTATGCAAATTTTGATTTCTTTTTTGATTTCTTCTGTAATTTGTTGGTTATTCAGCAGCGTGTTGTTCAGCCTCCATATGTTGGATTTTTTAGTAGTTTTTCTCCTGTAATTGAGATCTAATCTTACTGCATTGTGGTCAGAAAAAATGCTTGGGATAATTTCTATTTTTTTGAATTTACCAAGGCTAGCTTTATGGCCCAGGATGTGATCTATCCTGGAGAAGGTTCCATGTGCGCTTGAGAAAAAGGTGAAATTCATTGTTTTGGGATGAAATGTCCTATAGATATCAATTAGGTCTAACTGGTCTATTATATCGTTTAAAGTTTGTGTTTCCTTGTTAATTTTCTGTTTAGTTGATCTATCCATAGGTGTAAGTGGGGTATTAAAGTCTCCCACTATTATTGTGTTATTGTTAATTTCTCCTTTCATACTTGTTAGCAT
>NW_011494769.1:4972331-4972725 GCF_000754665.1 Bison bison bison
AGACAGATCCAGCCAGTAATCAGTTCCCTAAGTGTTCTCCACCGTCTGGAACACACAGAAATTCACAGAGTTGGGTAGAGTAGAGGGGTTAGGGAGGAGACACAGGCGACCTGGTGGAGAAAAAGGAGAGTCTAAAGGGAGAGAGAGCAGTCAGGCCAGTATTCTTGCTCCCTAGTGAAAAATGGGTCCTGAAAATTGGGTTCTTAAAGGTACAAAATTGGTAACAATTACATAAAAGCAAAAATTAAAAATCTAGAGTAGAGTTTGGAATTTCAAAAATACGATGTTAAAGCAAAGAAGAAGGAAAAGAAAGAGAGAAAAAACGAACAAACAAAAACAAACAAGGTCGCGAAAATTGTAAAGAAAGTACAGGTACAAAATTGATAACTAATAC
>NW_011494769.1:4972825-4974721 GCF_000754665.1 Bison bison bison
TGGATTGATCCTTTGATCATTATGTAGTGACCTTCTTTGTCTCTTTTCACAGCCTTTGTTTTAAAGTCTATTTTATCTGATATGAGTATTGCTACTCCTGCTTTCTTTTGGTCCCTATTTGCATGGAAAATCTTTTTCCAGCCCTTCACTTTCAGTCTGTATGTGTCCCCTGTTTTGAGGTGGGTCTCTTGTAGACAACATATGTAGGGGTCTTGTTTTTATATCCATTCAGCCAGTCTTTGTCTTTTGGTTGGGGCATTCAACCCATTTACATTTAAGGTAATTACTGATAAGTATGATCCCGTTGCCATTTACTTTATTGTTTTGGGTTCGAGTTTATACACTGTTTTTGTGTTTCCTGTCTAGAGAATATCCTTTAGTATTTGTTGGAGAGGTGGTTTGGTGGTGCAGAATTCTCTCAGCTTTTGCTTGTCTGAAAAGCTTTTGATTTCTCCTTCATACTTGAATGAGATCCTTGCTGGGTACAATAGTCTGGGCTGTAGGTTATTTTCTTTCATCATTTTAAGTATGTCTTGCCATTCCCTCCTGGCTTGAAGAGTTTCTTGAAAGATCAGCTGTTATCCTTATGGGAATTCCCTTGTGTGTTATTTGTTGTTTTTCCCTTGCTGCTTTTAATATTTGTTCTTTGTGTTTGATCTTTGTTAATTTGATTAATATGTGTCTTGGGGTGTTTCTCCTTGGGTTTATCCTGTTTGGGACTCTCTGGGTTTCTTGGACTTGGGTGATTATTTCCTTCCCCATTTTAGGGAAGTTTTCCACTATTATCTCCTCAAGTATTTTCTCATGGTCTTTCTTTTTGTATTCTTCTTCTGGAAGCCCTATTATTCAAATGTTGTAGCGTTTAATATTGTCCTGGAGGTCTCTGAGATTGTCCTCATTTCTTTTAATTGGTTTTTCTTTTATCCTCTCTGATTCATTTATTTCTACCATTCTATCTTCTAATTCACTAATCCTATCTTCTGCCTCTGTTATTCTACTATTTGTTGCCTCCAGAGTGTTTTTAATTTCATTTATTGCATTATTCATTATATATTGACTCTTTTTTATTTCTTCTAGGTCCTTGTTAAACCTTTCTTGCATCTTCTCAATCCTTGTCTCCAGGCTATTTATCTGTGATTCCATTTTAGTTTCAAGATTTTGGATCAATTTCACTATCATTACTCGGAATTCTTTATCAGGTAGATTCCCTATGTCTTCCTCTTTTGTTTGGTTTGGTGGGCATTTATCCTGTTCCTTTATCTGCTGGGTATTCCTCTGTCTCTTCATCTTGTTTAAATTGCTGAGTTTGGGGTGTTCTTTATGTATTCTGGCAGTTTGTGGAGTTCTCTTTATTGTGGCGTTTCCTCGCTGTGTGTGGGTTTGTACAGGTGGCTTGTCAAGGTTTCCTGGTTAGGGAAGCTTGTGTCGGTGTTCTGGTGGGTGGAGCTGTATTTCTTCTCTCTGGAGTGCAAATGAAATGTCCAGTAGTGAGTTATGAGATGTCTATAGTTTTGGGGTGACTTTGGGCAGCCTGTATCTTGAAGCTCAGGGCTGTGTTCCTTTGTTGCTGGAGAATTTGCTTGGTGTGTCTTGCCCTGGAACTTATTGGCCCTTGTGTGGTGCTTGGTTTCAGTGTTGGTATGGAGGCATTTGATGAGCTCCTGTCAATTAATGTTCCTTGGAGTCAGGAGTTCCCTGGAGTCAGGGTTTGGACTTACGTCTCCTGCTTCCGGTTATAGGTCTTATTTTTACAGTAGTTTCAAAACTTCTCCTTCTATACAGCACCATTGATAAAACATCTACATTAAAGATGAAAAGTTTCTCTACGATGAGGGTCACTCAGAGAGGTTCACAGGGTTACATGGAGAAGAGAAGAGGGAGGAGGGAGTTAGAGGT
>NW_011494769.1:4975375-5010880 GCF_000754665.1 Bison bison bison
TAGGCCCCTTCCTATGTAGTCCGTAGTAACCACAGGGTTTTGGTCTATTGCCTGTAGCTTCCAAGGCGTTTCCCTCTGTTATATCTTCTTCTGTTTGCTAGTCTCTTCAGTATCTGGTTTCCGCCCTGACACAAAGGGGATGGTGGAGGACACTTTTTTTTTTTTTTTTTTAGGCTTACTTGTTCAGTCGCGCTGTGGGGAGGGAGGGAGGCATGCTGCAAACAAATAACACTGGCGTGGGCTCGCAGTGCCTCAGCCACCCTGGGTCTGCCCCCGCTCACGGCGCGTGTAGCCACCCTGCCCACACTGCTCGGGCTCTAGGTTGTTCCGCTGGGAACAATCTGAGGCCGGCCCTGGGTTGCATGCACCTCCCAGGTCCAAGCCGCTCAGGTTCAGGCACTCGGGTAGTCCTCAGAGGCGCAGACTCAGTTGGGCCTGCGTTTTGTGCTCTTCCCAGGTCCGAGCAGCTCAGGTGATGAGGTGTTTGGCGAGCGCCAATGCTGCGACTTAACGCCTCCCCGCCACTAGGTTATCTGGGTGTAAAACCGGCGCACCTTCTCAGGCAGATGTTGACCGTCCAGATCCCCAAGAAGTTTTAGTTAGCAAAGAAGCCTGCTTACAGTTTTATAGATAATGTCTCTCTGGGGCTGCGATTGCCCCCTTCCGGCTCTGGCTGCCTGTCACTGGAGGGGGAAGGTCTGCAGCTGGCTATCTCTGTTCAGTCCTTTGTTCCGTGCGCGGGCCTGGCGGTCTTAGGTTAAGACTGGCTTTTCGCGTGGTAGATATCCCACAGTCTGGTTTGCTAGCCCAAATTATTTCGCTCAGATAGCGCTCAGGGTATTCAGGCCAGATTCTTACTCTCAGCAATGCAGCCCGCGCCGCGCCTCCCTGCCCAGCCCCCACTTGCTAATGGCGGATGCAGGCGTCTGTGCTGCTTCTCCGCTGGGGGAGTTACCGTAGGGCTCTCAATCTGCGAGTTTTAATTGTTAATTTATTTTTTCTCCCTGTTATGTTGCCCTCTGTGCTTCCAAAGCTCGGCACAGATTCGGCAGTGAGAAGGTTTCCTGGTGTTTGGAAACTTCTCACTTTTTAAGATTCCCTTCCGGGGACGGAGCTCCATCCCTCCCTCTTTTGTCTCTTTTTTTTTGTCTTTAATATTTTTTCCTACCTCCTTCCGAAGAGTTGGGTTGCTTTTCTGGGTGCCTGATGTCCTCTGCCGGCATTCAGAAGTTGTTTTGTGGAATTTACTTGACGTTTAAATGCTCTTTTGATGAATTTGTGGGGGAGAAAGTGTTCTCCCCGTCCTACTCCTCCGCCATCAAAGCTTATAATCCTGGAATTTTCTTTATCCATTCATCAGTTGTTGGACAAATTCAGATTCTTTCCGCTTTTAGCCTATTATGAGTAGCACTACTATGAACAGTCATGTATCCATATACGAGCTTTTATGTGACTGTATGTTTTCATTCTTTGGGTATATACATAGAAGTAGAATTGCTGGATAATATAATAACTCAGTGTCTAGCATTCTGAAGTATTATCAAATAGTTTTTCAAAGCAGCTGAACAATTTACATTTCCACCAGCAAGGTTTGAGGGTTCCAATTTGTCCATATCCTTGCCAACACACTATTACCTATATTTTAAGTTATAACTATCTTAGTGGCTATGAAGTAGCATCTTGTTGTGGTTTTGATGGTTATTTTTCCCTTTAGAGAAATGTCTCTTAAAATCTGTATGCAATTTTAAATTGAATTATTTTCCTTTTTACTGTTGAGTTATAAGTGTTCTTTACATATTCTGGGTACAAATCCCTTATCAGTTATATGATTTGCAAATATTTTCTCCCATTCTGTGGGCTATGTATTCACTTTATTGCTGATATCCTTTGAAAAATAAAAAGTTTTAATTGTATGGAGTCCATTTTGTCTATTTTTCTTTTTTTCACTTGCATTTTTGTTTTCATATCTAAGAAAGTGTTGCCTATCTCAAAGTCATGAAGATTGACTCCATTGTTTTTTTGTAAAGGTTTTATAGTTTTAACTCTTACATCTAGATTTATAATCCATTTTAAGTACAGTTTTATGTATATTATGCATAAGCAGTCCAACTTTACTCTTCTGCCTGTGGATATTCAGTTGTCCCAGCACTATTTATTGAAAAGAATGTTCTTTCCCCATTGAATTGTCTTAGTTTCTAATTAGTTTTTGACAGTCTAAGTATTGCTTTTCCAATCTATTTTGTTGTTAATTTTCTTTATGATGTCATTTCTAAATAGAATACATATTATTTATGCAATTAAAAACGTCAATGTCCTACCTTATAATATTGGCTTAGTTCAGTTCAGATCAGTCACTCAGTTGTGTCCGACTCTTTGAGATCCCGTGGACTGCAGCACGCCAGGCTTCCTTGTTCATCACCAACTCCTGGAGCTTGCTCGAACTCATGTCCATCCAGTCAGTGATGCCATCCAGCCAACTCATCCTCTCTTTCCCCTTCTCCTCCTGCCCTCAATCTTTCCCAGAATCAGGGTCTTTCCCAAAGAGTCAGTTATTCACATCAAGTGGCCAAAGTACTGGAGTTTCAGCTTCAGCATCAGTCCATCCAATGAATATTTAGGACTGATTTCCTTTAGGATGGCCTGGTTGGATCTCCTTGCAGTCCAAGGGACTCTCAAGTGTCTTCTCCAACACCACAGTTCAAAAGCATAAATTCTCTGGTGCTCAGCTTTCTTTATAGTCCAACTCTCACATCTATACATGATTACTGGAAGAACCATAGCTTTGACTAGAGGGATTTTTGTTGGCAAAGTAATGTCTCTGCTTTGTAATATACTGTCTAGTTTTCTCATAGCTTTTCTTCCAAGGAGCAAGCGTCTTTTAATTTTACAACTGCAGTCACCATCTACAATGATTTTGGAGCCCAAGAAAATAAAGTCTGTCACTATTTCCACTGTTTCCCCATCTATCTGCCATGAAGTGATGGGACCATATGCCATGATCTTTGTTTTTTGAACGTCGAGTTTTAAGCCAGCTTTTTCACTCTCCTCTTTCACTTTCAAGAGGCCCTTTAGTTCTTGGCTTATTGAAGAGTTTTTTTGTTTTTTTTTTCAAGGTTACAAAAAATACTTTTATATAATTTTTTCTATTGAAAGTTAAAGTGAAAACCTCTCAGTTGTGTCTGCCTCATTGCGACCCCATGGACTATACAGTCGTTGGAATTCTCCAGGCCAGAATACTGGAGTGGGAAACTTCCCTTCTGTAGGGGATCTTCCCAATGCAGGGATTGAAGCCAGGTCTCCTGCATTGCAGATGGATTCTTTACCAGCTGAGCCACAAGGGAAGCCCCTTTGTATATTAGATCTATACTTTTACTTTACATATTTAGATCTTTAATCTACCTGCAACATGTCTTTATATGTGATATAAATACCTTCAACATTATTTTCTTCAGATGGCAAGGCAGTTATGAAACAATCTATCCTTTCATCACTGGGAGGTCTGACCGCTCTTCAAATTTCTAATCAAAAGCTGGAGAAATTTATGAAATTGTGTCAAGATAGAATAATAGAGCACATAGATTTTAAGGACAAGGTAGATGAGCAAACTTTTACAGTGGTGTGTCACTGAGAAAGATTTCCTGTAAAGGGAATTTTGCTAAGAGAAATTTAGATCAAAGGTATTTTTACATGGGTGTTTCTTTTCCTGAATTACCAAGCAATACTGTAATGATTGAAGTAATAACTCACCCAGTATTATTGAAGGTACCCTCAAAGTACATGGTTCAAGGCCCTTACAGGAGGATATAATAGTCTTAGGTTTTGCCCTTATGGTTTTTTTCCCCAAAGGTTTTCCTTGTTATGCACCAGACAAGCCACACTGATGTCATGCCACTCATCCAGAAAGGTAATATAATCCAAGGAGGGAACTTAAAGTGTACCCATGTATCTTTAATGTATACTTTGGAGCCATTATATTCTGTCTTATTAAGTAATTTAAATATTTTATGTAATATATTATGGTCTAGTCGATGTTATTTTAGATCTGGTTTAATCTCTGGACATTTTTTGACAATCCTTAAAAAACCATATTAAAAATGAAACTTCGAATTCCTTAAAATTTAGCAATATAAAGTACTTTTAAACGATAACTATTTTTTCCCTTTCTTGATCATATTTATTCAAACTTAAATAAAAGCTGATTTGTACAAAATTCAAATGAGGCTAATATTTTCAATTTTACTTCCTGTGTTTATAACTTTACTCTCATTAAATAGATAATTAATCTGTGTTTTATTATTTCAGTATGGTATATAGCTCCTGGGGTTTTTATAGCTATTCTTATTTATCTTCTAGTCAAAGGATAGTGTGAGATCAAGATTTAATAAATCTAGTATCTGAACTATTTCACATGTTGTAGCTCCTAAATCTTTATCCTTTAGGACTATCCTGTTCTTTAGATTGAAGTTTCTTGAGGAAAAGAATATAGATTTAATTAGAGCAATTAATGAGATACTTACAACTTACTGGGTGTTCATTGGAAGGACTGATGTTGAAGCTGAAACTCCAATAGTTTGGCCACCTGATGTGAAGAGCTGACTCATATGAAAAGATTCTGATGCTGGGAAAGACTGAAGGCAGGAGAAGGGGATGACACAGGGTGAGATGGTTGGATGGCATCACCGATTCAATGGACATGAGTTTGGATAAACTCCAGAAGTTGGTGATGGACAGGGAGGCCTGCTGTGCTGCAGTTCATGGGGTCACAAAGAGTTGCCCACGACTGAGTGATTGAACAGAACTGACATTCAAAAATGATTTACATTGAAAACAGACTTTTTATGTAGAAATATAAAATGCTGGTCCTACTGAATGAACTGTGTGCTATATCACGCTCAAGATCTATAGACCACCTCTCCCATGATGATTGCTGCCATTTAGTCACTACATCATGTCCAACTCTTTTGCGACCCCATGGACTGTACCCCACGAGACTCCTCTGTCCATGGGATTTCCCAGGCAAAAATACTGGACTGGGTTGCCATTTCCTTCTCCACGCGATCTTCCTGATCCAGAGATTGAATTCACGTCTCCAGAATTGGCAGGTAGATTCTTTACCACTCAGGCACAAGGGAGGCCGTTCCATGATAGTTATTGGCTCAGTTTGTTGCCATCTTGCACTTCATTTTCCTTTTACTCATTATATTGTATTGTATTATTTTTCAAGTTTACATATTTGGGAGACTTTCTGTTCAAGTGATAATTAATTTTAATGGCAAAATATTTCTGGTGGTTACATGTAATTGTTTAAAGTGTAGATAAAATAGGACCTTAAACAAGTGAATTTTAACTAGGAGAAAATAATTCAATTGCTTAAGTTATTAAATTTACAAGACAGGAAAAACTTCCCAGAAATGTGTAAAAACTAGGGCCATGAATACATTTTGTTTGAGAAAAACTGTGCTAATTCTATTTGCAAATATTTCTCCCATTCAGTAGATTGTTTGTTCATTTTGTTGATGGTTTCCCTGCTACGCAAAAGCTTTTCAACTTAATTAGGTTCCCTTTGTTTACTTTTTCTTTTATTTCCTTTACTTTAGGAAATGAATCCAACAAAATATTGCTGTGATTTATGTTAAAGAGTGTTCTACCTATGTTTCCCTCTAGGAGTTTTATAGTATCTGGCCTTTTAATTAGGTCTTTAATCCAATATGAGTATACTTTTTTATACGGTGCTAGAGAATGTTCATTTCGTTCTTTTACATGTAGCTGTCCAATTTTCCCAGTACCATTTATTGACGAGACTATCTTTTCTCCATTGAGTATCTTTGCATCCTTTGTTACACAGTAATTGACCGCAAGCGTGTGGGTTTATTTCTGGGCTCTCTATCCTATTACACTGATCTATGGGTCTGTCTTCGTGCCACTAGCATACAGTTTTGATAACTGCAACTTTGTAGTATAAAGTCAGGGACCTTGATTCCTCCAGCTCCATTCTTTATTCTAGACATTGTTTTGGCTATTAGGGGTAATTTGTGTTTCAATATAAATGTTAGAATTACTTGTTCTAGTTCTGAGAAAAATATCATTGGTAGTTTGATAGGGATTGCACTGAATCTGTATATTGCCTCAGGTAGTAGGGTCATTCTAACAATTCTTTCACTCCAAGAACATGGTATATCTTTTCATTTGTTTGTACCATCTTTGATTTCTTTCATCACTGTCTTTTAGATTTGGAGAACAGATCTTTTGCCTTCTTAGGTAGGTTTATACCTTGATATTTTATTCTTTTTGATTTGATGGTAAATGGGAATGTTTCCTTAATTTCTCTTTCTGATATTTTGTTGTTAAAATATAGAAATGAAACAGATTTCTGTAATTAATTTTGTGTCCTGCAACTTGACTAAATTCATTGATGAGCTCTCGTAGTCTTCTGGTAGTATTTTTTAGGATTTTCTATGTATAGCATCATTCCATCTGCAAACAGTGACAATTTCACTTCTTCCCTTTCAATTTAGATTTCTTTTACTTTTTCTTTTCTGATTGCTGTGACTAGGACTTCTAAAATTATGTTGAATAAAAGTGACGAAAGTGGGCATCCTTTTCTTGTTTCTGATCTTAGAAGGAATGCTCCAGCTTTTCAATATTGAATATATGATGTTAGCTGTGGGTTTGTCATATACGGCCCTTGCAAGTTGAAGTATGTTCCCTCTAAGTCCACTTCCTGGAGAGTTTTTATTGTAAATAAACATTGAATTTTATCAAAAGCTTTATCAAAATTTCAAAATCTCTCAGTTAAGTGACTTTATAAAACTTTACATTAGAAAAAGTCTAATTAATAATTTTATTAGAATAGAGATTAACAAAATAACAAAACACAAGCAGTGTTTCAACTTCTTAGAAATTTATTAATATGAATTTTTCACTTTAAAAGCCCACAATTGGAGTAAGCATTGAATTTTTTTTTTTTTTTGGATGAATACTCTGTGGGACCAACGATCCATGGAATATCAATTTCAGAAGTGCTGCACTAGAGGTATTACCACTAATGACAGGACTGAGACAAGAATGCCCACAAACATCACTTATAAAATACACATTTTGGAAGATTAATAAAGGCAAGAAAGAAGGGAAAAAGTGTAACTATTACATAAGCTCACATCTTCCTAATTCTAAAGTGTATGCTCATAAACACTGTTCTTAACCACTGATGTGGTGAGAAATCAACAGCTTTTACTGCATCATAATCATTGTAATCACCGTCATTACCAAAATATAATACACAATTCTATAACTTCCTAGAAAACAAGTGAACTGAGTAACTATTAGAAGTAATGAGAGTTCAGTAAACTGCATAATTATAAAATAAATAGAAACAATTTAATAAACAGCCAACTCAAAAATAACAGGAAAAAATCATGTTCACAACAGCACCCAAAATTTAAGCAACCTAGAATAAAGTAAATAATAATATTCAGGAACTATATGAATAAGATTTCCAAATTTCACTAAAGAGCATAAGAAAAGAATCGAATAAAGGCATAGTGACATTGAAAATTTTATAGATATCAATTTCTCCAGAATTAACATATAAATTTAATGTTTCCCTAATTAGTTAAAATTAATTTTGGAATTTTAAAATTGAGTTTTAAATTTAATGTGAAAAATAATATAGTACTAGATGTCCTAACCAGAGCAATTGGCAAGAAAAAGATTAAAAAGGCATCCAAATGGGAAAGAAATAAGTAAAATTATCTATTTTTGCAGATAACATGATACTATATAGAGAAAACCCTGATGACTGTCAAAAAACTGTCATAATAGTCAATAAATTTAGTAATGCTACAGGATACAAACTCGATATGTAAAAATAAGTTGCATTTCTACATGCCAAAAGTGAACTATTACAAAGAGAAATTTAAAAAAATACCATTTACAATAGCATCAAAAGAATGAAATATGTAGGAATAAATTTAAAAATGAAAGATCTGTACACTGAAAACTGTACAGATGAGACGACACTGATGAAAGAAACTGAAGCTACAAATAAATAGAAAGATGTTATGTGCTCATGGATTGAAAGAATTAACATTGTTAAAATCTCCATACTATCCAAAGTGATCTACAAATCAGTGAAATACCTATCAAAATTCCAGAACAATTTTCAAAGATATAGAAGAAACAATCTCCAAATTTGTATTAAACCATAAAAGACCACAATTAGTCAAAGAAATCTTCAGAAAGAAGAACAAAGCTGAAGATATCATACTCTCTGATTTAAAACTATACTACAAAGCTGCCATAATCAAACATGTTACTGGCATAAAAACAAAAAGACACACACATAGATGAGTGGAACAGGATAGAGGGTCCAGAATAAATCCATAAGTATATTGTTAATTATTTCATGGCAAAGGGTTCATGAATGTATAACGGGTATAGGACAATCTCTTCAATAAAGAATAACCTCATACAAAAGACTAACACTGGATCCCTATCTTACACCTTACCAAAAAATCAACTCAAAATGAATTAAAGAATTGAAAATAAAACTCCTCAGATAAAATATAAAGGGTAAACTCCTTGATGTTGGTCTTGGCAATGATTTTTTGGGCTTGTCACCCAAAACACAGGCAACAAGTACAAAAATAAGCAAGCAGGCCTACATCAAACTATAAAGCCTTAGCACTGTGAAGTAAAGGATTGACAAGTGCTAAGGCAACCTATAGAAAGGGAGAAAGTATTTGCAAACCATATGGCCAGTAAAGATTAATATGATAAACGAGAAACTCATATAACTCACCAACCCAATCAAAAAATGGGAAAAGGACCTGAATAGACATTTCTCCAAAGAAAACATATAAATGGATGACAAGTACATCACTAATTGTAGTGTGTCTCGTATCAAAAAGACAAGAGACAACATGTGCTCATGAGAATACAGAGAAAGGGAACACTTGCACACTCTTGGTAGGAATGTAAAGTGGTATGGTAATAGGGGAAGTCAATATGAAGTTTCCTCAAAAAATGAAAAATATAACTACCATATTCCATCAATCCCTCTTCTGGGTACATATCCAAAGAAAACAAAATCATTATCTTAAAGAGCTGTCTGTACTCGCATGTTAATTGGTATGAAAATAACATAATAGCCAAGGTATGGAAATAAAGTAGTGTCAGCTGGTAGATGAATGGAGAATGTGGTATAAGTACACAATGAAAAAAGAAGGAGAGTCTGTCATTTGTGACAACATGTATGAACTTGGAGGGCATTATGTTAAGTGAAATAAGTCGGACAGAGGAAGGCAATGGTATCACTTATATTTGGAATATATATTTAAAAAGTTGAATTTATAGAAACAATCGAAAAAGGTGACCAGGGGCTGGAGTTTGCAGGAATAGTGATAGGGACTGGTTAAAAGTTGCAAACTTTCAATCACAAGATCGATAGGCTCTGAAAATCTAATATAACACAGTGACTATATTACATAATTGAAATTTTCTAAGGCTGTCCAACTCTTTGCGACCCCATGGACTACAGCCCTCCAGGTTCCTCTGTCCAAGGAATTCTCCAGGCAAGAATACTGGAGTGGGTTGCCATTCTCTTCTCCAGGGGATCTTCCTGACCCAGGGATTGAAACTGGGTCCCCTGCATTGAAGGCACATTCTTCTGGAAAATTTGCTGAGAACCTAAATGTTCTCACATACATAAAAAGAGGTAAATATGTGAGGTGATGTATGAATTTAAAATAACTTGATAGAATCCTTTCATCACATTGCACATTTTAAATATCTTACAATTTTACTTGTCAATTATACCTTAATAAAACTGAAAAAAATAATATGCACAGATGGCAAATAAGCCTATGAAGAGATGCTCAAAATAATTTGTGACTAGAGAAAAGCTAATTAAAACAACCATGTGATACCACTACACATTTATTAAAATGATTAAAATCCAAAAAAAAAAAAAAAAAAAAACAACCTGACAACACCCATTGCTGGTAAAGATGTGGAAAAAGAGAAACTCTCATTCATTGCTGGTGGGAACGCAAAATGGTATAGTCACTTAGGAGAACAGTTCATCTGTTTATTACAAGGCTAAACACAGTCTTCCTATATGACCCCAAAATCACATTCCTAGGTATTTATCCAATGGATTTGCTGACTTATATCCACAAAAAACCCTGCACATGAATGTTTATACCAGCTTTATTTATAAGTATCCAAATCTGGAAGGTACCAAGATTTTAATAAGTGAATTTAATAATGAGTTGTAGTACATTCATACTATGGGAGCAACTCAGTAATTAAAAGGTATGACCTATCAAGCCTCACATGCACATTTATGAATATTAAATGCTAAGGAAAGAAGACTGTCTGAGAAGGCTAAATACTGCATGATTCCATTATGTGACATTCTGGAAAAGACAGAACTGTAGATAATAAAGTTTTATAATGATTAACAATCTTCCACTAATCATTTATAATACACAAATGCCAAACTTAAAATAAGTAAAATACATAAACATCGATCCAATAAGGAAAAAAAGCGAATTGTTAATTAACTTGCTTAAATTAATTCAAAATTACATGAAGGAAAAGTAGTGAAAGTTAAAACTATAAAATACCAGCTACCTTCCCTTTCAGATTGACAAACATAAAGAAGAATGGGGAATGTCTAGTATTCAAGAAATTGAATGCCTACCTTGAAACAGATTTCTAACCATTTTGTTCTCTATCCTTACTTCAGCTAGGACCAAGTAATTCAGTACACTTAGAGAGGGCAATTTATCTTAAATTGTTGCTTCATGTCAGTCAGAAAGGTGATGCTATCCATAGCTTGCAGAAAAGAATTGAGAAAAGCAAGTACAAAGCTAACCTCTTTGCTGTTTATTAAATTAGACCCAGGTTAGCTTTGTACTTCTTTCTTTATGAGGCTCTGACTATTCAGAAGTTCAGACTCATCCATGTTTAAATACAAGTTCTAAATCTCATTCCTCATATAGAATGGTGTTTGTAAGTTCTTGTTCATTTCTTCCATGCTCTGGGAAAATAATCACAACTAGAACTAACATTTCTTTTTAACTAAGTTGAGGCTTTGTAAAATGACTTGACTTAAAGCATATTTTTGGTATTTTTCTTAAATGGAAAAAAATGATGACCCTTCAAAGATATAAAAGTCTTATGAATTAAAGGAAAACTGAGATAGATGTTTCTTATTAATATTAACAGAAAAGAAAAAAACTGAGAGTATAACTTTGAACTGGGTTTCTCAAGGGCATTGCTAATGGTCCACTGGGAAAATAAAAATAAGACTAGAGAAAATTCAAAGGGGAGGAGTGTTTTGGAAGAAAACAAAAAAGGACATAACACTGTGCTAATATATCTAAATTGCCCCAGTGGGAAGGAAGAATATGGAAGAAGCTCTCAAATAATTGTCATTATTTAGCCACCTGAATCAAGAAACAACATTTTAGAAACCCCAGACTTTTGTCATCAGTATTTTTCTGTTCCTGTACATATTCTTCTTAGAAACAAAATGTAATATTTTTCATTTGCTCTTGAATGCTTTAATTTACATCCTGTTTATCACTTAAGTCTATGATAGCCTATGATACTTTTCTGGTATTTTACACCATGTAGATTAATGGTGGATTTGCACCCTGGGAAATACTGAATTTCCTGGAATATTTTAGTCTAGAGAAATAACTTGCAAACATTTTTGAGAGGAAGAAGAAAATTAGAGAATCCACCTGCATTTTAAGTCAGTTTTTTTTTTAATTTGTATTGCTGCTTATTATAGTTGGCAAAACTTATTTAGGAAGTTCTCTCAGACTATACAAAGTAAGTCATGGGAGAATATTTACATGGAAAGTTAAGTAAGAACATTTATAATAGCAGATTATAAAGGCATTATGAGCTCACAATATTAAAATGGAAAAGCCCAGATCTCTTTTTTTTTTTTCAGAATTGTATATAATATTACATTTAGGTTATAAATAGAATAATCAAATTACCTATCTAAATATGCAGACACAGAACGGTGTGACCCTCAAAATCACAGTTATTATAGCCTCACATTGTTCAGACTGTTACAATTTAGCAGCTATACACAAACTGAGATGTGAGTAGATTCTCAGAACAAATACCCACAGTACCACAAAAGTCCCTGCCCTCATGGAGGTTTCAGTCTTTCACACGAGATCATCAGTCAGTCAATAATTAAATTCATAGTACACCAGGGGAGGATGAGTTTTTGGAGAAAAGTGAATCAAGGAACAGAAGTAGTAATTCTTACCCCAGTCATTTTCAGGACTAAGCAATTTCCTCATGACTCAGTTTCAAATGTAAATATGTTTTCTATTTTGATAAACTTGACAGCATTCCCCAGACACCATGTTTAGAAATGAATGTGTAATACCATTTACCAAGCACAAACTCCTTCTTGTATAACATCAAAGAACATCAGTAAATAAAGTTTATTTTTTCAACTGGTGGGAAGAGAGATCAAATGAATGACCATGAGATTCTACTGATAAGGTATGTTTTAGCTACTGGCGGTGACAGACTTGGAAGATAACATGGTGAAGCAGAGGTTGGCTAAGGGTCTTGTCCAACTTGTTTATCCTTTCAGGAGAAATAGAAAAGAAGACAAGTTTTTTTTTCCTCATTTAGCAATTAGTGCTCTGAGGTCATTAATAATGATATGAACTACAATTCCCACCTTATTTCTAGACTGCACTAATAATGTCATTCAAATGAAAGTATTTCCGTTTATGGCAAGAGTGGTTTAGAAGGTAAAGGCTTTGGTCTCAACGTGACTTTGATTATTCCATGTAGACACAATAGGAAATTTGTAGTTATTCATACTATAACAAAAATCCTTATTGTCCCACAATATATATATAAAACAACACTTAGAAAAATTCGAGTCTATTTGAATAGATGTTTTTAATTCTAGCTTTTACGACAAACCAAACCTATAGGATTTATATATGCTATGAGTTTGAAATACATGAAAATTCTAAGGTACACTATAATTTATCCCCCCTTTTAAATTAATTTTATTATCCCTAAATTAAAAATAATAAGCAAATCAAATAACCTCATTAAATGGCCATTTTTAGTTTCTATGAGTCTGTCACTTTATACCCTTTTCTCATCTAATGTAATGAGTGGAATTGATTCTTCCTTTGTACATTTGTGCTTTTGCATTTTCTTACATAGTTTGAGTTCTTAATTACACTTGAATTATAACTAAATCCTCTTGGCTGAAACTTGCCTTAAAATTGTCTTCTTGCATTTTACTTCAACCGCTGCACAAGTAAGACAGCATTTGAAAAATACTATTTTTTGTCATGAGACCTTTTCTGTAACACCCACAAAGGCTTCTGGTACTCAGAATAACCAACTTACCTACAACATCTATTTCCCAAGATTCTTGCCCTATCTGTCCAAACTTGGCTGTCACAATCACAAAATATTAGCATGTATTCTGGACTGGCCAGTCCAGCCCATTATTACTCTGTGTAATAATAACGCCACTTTCATTTTCAACTGTGTGAATTTAAGTTACTCATGTTGCTCAGAATACCTTCTCCTTTTTTTTTTCCAGTTTATCTCCTTCCTATTTTAAGAATTTAGATTTCATTCATTGTATCACACAGACAAAATACACTAATACCCTAGCTCACTGTAGTTGACCAAAAGAATGTCAGCTGAATTTTGGAAAAGAATCCCGCACTGAGCCAGTACAGAGACAATTCCTTTGGCAAAATGGTTTTCCAGGTCCTTGATAAAGAAGAAGTAGAAATTCCTAAGAGAACTCTATTTTATGCCATTTGTAATTTGTTATACATAACTGTGCCTAAGTTAATTGTCTAGAAATAAGTATGTAGTTCTTATTCCAGAGTATAGATTCAGATTCAGTCATTTTCAGATAGTTCTTTGGTTTTCTTCATAAAGCCATTGATTAAGAACACTTCTGGGTATATTTTATAGATAAGTATCTGGATTGTGTGGATTTTTTCTGAATATTACAACTAAGATTCAGGTGCCCAGTTAGGTGAGCAGTAAAACAAGTATAATGTTACATTAGAAAGATTTACTTTTGACTGGATACGCTACAGATTAAAATTGAACACAATGACGATGGCTTCTAAGCAAAGGAGCAATGATATAAAAGTGTGCTATTATCAAAGAAGGTAACTTGGGTACCTAAGAACTGGAGCTAAGAGGCAAGAATCCATCTCTCTTTTCCTCTCCTCCTCTGTCTCTCTCTCTCTTGCTCTCATTCTTGTTCTGCCTCTCACTGGGATGTGTATTTCCACTACACGTTTTACAAGCACTACTTTAGATCTGTAGAAGACAATTCATAATACCATATTATTTCATTATAGTAATATTGTGGCACTACACATACATCACACTAATAAAATGAATACTAATAACATGAAATTTGACTTGAAATTCATGACACAATGGAATAGCTCAAGAGCAATTCAAAACCATGACAGTAACTTCTTTCTCTCCCTATATGCTATTATTTTTGGTAAGTGGAATCCATATTCCTACATAAACTAGAATTGCTAAACTCTTAATAGCATCCCCATGGTTTTGCTACTTACTATGATGCCTTCACTGATTTCATCATAGTTCAAGCATAATAATGAATCGACATTTGTCCTCAGGAGCATAAACTGTCTGAGGCTATTTTTACATTCACAGCAGCCTCACTCTGAAATAACTATTTTAAGTCTGTCAATCCACCCACCAGCTTTCTGCCAGCAGTATGACTGCCATACATAAACTCTCCCCATGCTGGATAAGTGACACAGACCTTTCGATTATTTTCCTAATAAACTTTAAATTTTGTAATTCTATTAATTTGTTACTTCTGAAAATGTTTCCTGCTTCTACAACACATAGCCTTAGGTAATATTTTGTGGAAGATTATTTTGGATACTGCTCATCTACAATCCACAAATTTTTTTTTAATGATTTAATGAAGTACTATACATCTATATCCGGAGAAGGCAATGGCACCCCACTCCAGTACTCTTGCCTGGAAAATCCCACAGACGGAGGAGCCTGGTAGGCTGCAGTCCATGGGGTCGCTAAGAGTCGGACATGACTGAGCGACTTCACTTTCTTTTTTCACTTTCATGCATTGGAGAAGGAAATGGCAACCCACTCCAGTGTTCTTGCCTGGAGAATCCCAGGGACAGGGAAATCTGGTGGGCTGCCATCTATGGGGTCACACAGAGTCAGACACGACTGAAGTGACTTAGCATAGCATAGCATACATCTATATCACTTAGGACTTTTCTCAGTTGCATAGACCAGAAACCTCCAAGCAATGAAGGTTGACACCCAAGGACTTAGTCTTCACATAAAAGAAGTCAAGAGATACACAGGCCAGAGGTGCTGTGATGACAGTATGTTTTCATCCCTTATCCCAGCATGCGGTTTATGTACTGAAGTCTACCTCACAGACCAAGATAACTGCCAACTGGATTATTTCAGGCAGTAAGAAAGAGGAAGGGGAAAGGGGTCTGTGGAGGTCTGTCTCCCACCTGAGTTAGACTTCTTGGCATCCTCTACCTCATGGCATTTTTACACATTACTTCCACTTGCTTCTCAGTGGCAAGGTAGAATGAGGAATGAAGTCTTGAGTTGTGTGCATTAACATTCTGAAAATAATGAGGATTCTGTTATCCAAAAAGAGAACAGATGTAGAATAGGCAGCTATTAATTTCTCCCATAATACGTTTACCTTTTCAAGTTTCTGCCCATTGAGACCCTTTACTATGTATCATAATGAAAAGACTACAGCCTTTGGAGTCAGCAAATCTTACTTCAAGCTTTGGGCCTGTCCTTTACAAGGCACATCACCTTTGGCATATCACTGTTTCTGAATGTCTTATCTTTAATATGAAAATTGTAATATTACTTATTTTATGAGATAATAATGAAAGAGATGATAATATATATGATGGTGATCTTAAAATAGTTCATTTTATACCAGTTATAATTTTGCTATTGACTTATGTGTGAGTTTGGAAGTATTTGCATTAGCTAAGAGGACTGTGGAAGAAAACTGTCAGTAAATTTATTCCATAATCCTATGATCTCTAAGGTTGTTCACGCTTAGTTCAGAGAATCCAGGAAAGTGTTAACATTTTGATCTCTATTAAATGAAAAAAAAAAAAAAAAGACTTAATCTAGAGTAGATAACAACCAAGAATTGCTTGTCTCAGAAAATGTGTTGGTTTTACAGAGTAGGGAGGGAGTTTAAAAGCCTCAATGAGCAATTTTCATGTAGACAGAGCTCTTACAGCAGAGAACACTTGATGGTCTACCTAACATTAATCTCTCTTATTCATTCTTCCTAAAAACCTTGATTTTATTCCATTATTGATTCCTGTCCATTCAACTGACTCATAATATTCATTACAACAAGGAAATATATTAACATTTCTCATCAATGGATGACATTGGGCAAATATTTTCTCCACTTGTTTTTTCCCCAAATAAGGTACATGGCTAAGTAAGAACTGACCTAGGAAATTTGGCGTGACAAAATGATAAGCTGTCAAAAAATGATTTAGTTTCCCAAGAGGAAATATTAAAAATTTATGTCTGTGTATATAATCACTTGATTTATTTTGCAGAACTATGAAGTTCAGAGAAATACATACTTTTGAAATGGGAAAATGTTATTTTCTTGAAATTTCTTTCTTCAGTATCTTCCTTGTGAGTTTGTTAAATAACTATCCATACTAAATTGACTTATGTGATCTATATCTCTTTCCTAAAATGCCTTCTTTCATAGGTGAAATGCTAATAATTTTAATAGATAAAGCTTATAGAAATCAATAATATAAATACCAAGGGCCCAATTACATCTCTCTATATATGTATATTTATTACTTATAAAGTTTTATAGAAAGAACATATCTGAATATCATTCTACTGGTGATGACAACTGAACAGTACTCATAAAATATAACTGTTCTTGAGTAACTAATAATTATCAAAGATTATAATTTACAATATTGAGAAGTATAGAACAAAATACCATTATTGGAGGACAATTGCTCTACAATATTGTGTTGGACTCTGCCACAAATCAGCCCCAGCTGTATACTTGGCCCCTCCCTCCTGAGGAGCTGTTTATTTCTCACCCCATCCCACCCCTCTCAGTTGTCACAGAACACTGGGTTGAGTTCCCTGTTTTATACAGCAAATTCTCACTTGCTATCTATTTTACATATGTAGTTGATTAAATGCAGACTGGGAGGATAGACAATGCTTCTGAAATGCCTATGAAGGTGAAAGAAGAGAAGCATCAACAGTCAGAGATGTTGGCTGTAGGCAGCGGGAATTTTTTGAATACAGGAGAGAGAGGAAGCATCATCAGTTATGCAAGTTTCTGAGAAGATTAGAGGAGATATGATATGGATCCCAGGTGAGGGTTCCACCTTGTAGAAGAGAAATGACACTTTAGAATTAATAATAGTGATGTAAAAAGAGTGAGATACAGGTATATTGTTACATTTAACAGTGGGAAGTTGAGGTAGTTTCCAACTGATTTGATGAAAAAAAAAAAAATCCATCTTAAGGACTGTGGAAAGAACAGTGAAGAAATGAAATCACGGAAGACCAAAAATATCAACCAACCGGAAATCCTCCTTAAAATTTTTTTTTGACATTCTTAATATGATAAAAGAATACTTGGCCTCTACAAAACAGAAGCATAAAGTAATAAGGAGAGTCAGATATACTGAGACAACAAGATATTAATAAAACAAAAGAAGAATGAAAAGACTTAAATAGACTGAAAAAAGTAATGGAAAATTCAAGTCCATTTGGGAATTAATAAAGAACAGATTAGGATTATTGCTACAGGAGCTCAATTTAGTAATGTAAAGGAAAAAAACAAAACAAAACCCTGAGATTATCTCTTTAAATATAAAAGAAAAGAACAAAGACATGAAAATAATAAGGTAGAAAATAATGTACATGGGAGATGGGCAAAGGGGAACTTAGTGCTCAAGTGTTCCAGAAGAGGAAGTCTAACAATTAGGACAGCAATAATCACTAAAGTTATGATTGAAGAAAACTTTCTTGTGGTTAAATATATTTAAGCACATTACTTATACAGTCATATATAAGCAACTTATACATTTTGGAGACAATTAATATAGTAATATTCATATCTAATTATACACCTCAAAAATATTTGAATGCTAAATGAAAAAAAAAAAAAGCTCTGTGAGTGTACAGGCAGAATAAATAAATTCCATTCCAAAAAATAGGCAAGTTTAACTGACTAGTATTATGTTTCTACTCTGCAAAGCAAAGCTATAAATTTGTTTGAGAAATGTTATATCAGAGGGATATTTCCCAGCCATGTTTTCTTTCTTTTCATGTACAGTGGTAACAGAAAGACAATCTCAAATTTACAAGAGCAAAGAAAATATTCTTACGTTCTTAGTGGAAAATGCAGTACATTATAAGGAATAAAAAATTAGTATCAGACTTCTCATCAGCAACATTGAATTGTAGAAGATAATTCAACATTGCATTCAAAGTTCTGAGGGAAAATAGACCTAGAATTTCATACTCAGCTGAACTAACAATGAAGTATGAGAATAAGGACTCAGAAAATTAACATGAATACAAGAAACAAGACAAGAAATGTAAGAAAGAGAGTAACTAACACAGGAAACCTTGAGGTAACCAAATTCCAGTTCAAGAAAAAGAATAAGTTAAAATGAAAATAAACAAAGTGTAGATTAGATATCCGTGGGAAGTTGGAACAAGAAGACATTAAAGAAAGGAGACTTTTCACAAAGCTAACCACAAAATGGTTGAGGAAGAACCATTAGAATGATGAAATAAAGAAAAATGTTCTCTAGATTTTTCATTCAGAAACTTGTTGGTTATTTTATATTTTGGTGACTTGAAGAAACAACACATCAGTGGGAAGAACAGGGTGTGGACTGTAAATATGTCTTATATTTAAATCACTCAATTTGTTCACCAATCTCTATGGCCCCTTCTAGCACTGAAAATAAGTTAAAATGGGGTTCACTTATTATTAAGGAACATGTTTGCTTTCTGAAACAATTTAACTAACTTTTCTTTATCTAAGAACAATAATGTAGCTGAGTTCTGATTTTTTTCAATTTCAATTTTGGATGCCTTAACATTATGTTCCCTGAATACAGCAAGCACATTTATAAAATATTCTGTTCCTAATAAAAAGATGTCTGATTTCAATTTTTTGAGTGACTAAATTTAGAAGCTTCTCTGTAAAGGTAAGTAAATCACAGAAAGGCCAGGGAAGATCAAAGGACTCATTAAAACTTTGAGATTATGAATATTTCACTGTACAACCTGTGGTTGTAATGTATATAGCAAATATTGCTAAAAGCAGTGTTTATGTGGTGGTGGTGGTTTAGTCACTAAGTCGTGTCTGACTCTTGCGACCCCATGGACTGCAACCCATCAGGCTCCTCTGTCCATGGGATTTTCCAGGCAAGAATACTGGAGTGGGGTGCCATTTCCTTCTCCACGGGATCTTCCTGACCCAGGAATCGAACCTGGGTCTCCTGCACTGCAGGCAGAGTCTTTACCAACTGAGCTATGAGGAAAGCCCAGTGTTTATGAGCAAGTGTCTATGACATCTTGCTACTAATATTAGCTGCAGATACGGTATAACTTCCAAATAGGGCAAGAAATGCTTGCAATATTCAGCCATGAGAAAGAATACCACGTTAGCACTGGGGCTTCCCTGGTAGACTAGTGGTTGAGAATTCACCTGCCAATGCAGGAGACATATGTTGGGTCCCTGGTCCGGGAAGATCCCACATGCCCTGGAGCAACTGATCATGTGTGCCACAACTACTGGGCCCATGCTCTAGGGCCTGTGCTCATCACAGTGAGAAGCTCACACACCACAACAGAGAAGCAATAATGAAGTCCACGTGCAGCAATGAAGATCCGACACAGCCAAAAGGTAATAAATAGATCTTAAAAAATATTAAAAAAGCACTTTAGAATTTCAAAATGTGCATGTATGTGCACACACACATCTGCAGACAAAAAACATCAGTGATGTTTTGTATCTCAACTCACTCTTTCTAATATTAGAACTTGCCAGTGAGATTGAAAAATCACTAACCTAACATTATCTTCCTTTTTCAACAATAAATCAAGTAGCATGTTTTCATAATAATTTTTCTTTTTGATTTACATGTTATTTGAGAAAAGTACAATTCAAAAAACCAAGTTAACTCACATGATTGAATCCCATTAGAACATCTTGTATGGCTAAAATGGAAAGAACGATTCAAGTAGTAAGTATAGAGAAGATGAATAAAAAATTAAGCAGAAAACAAATATGATATTTAGCTATCTCCCAAATTGTAAGACCTTGCTATATTATCTATTTCACATAAAGCAATTTATACAAAGAAAGCTAATCCCATGATTTCAGTTTTCCTCTGATATTATCAACTGCCTTGTAAATAGAGTTAATAAAGCATATTCATTAATAAAGCTTCCTTTTTTGACCCTCTACCCCTCAGGTTGTTGTTGTCCTTTGCCAGAGCACCTACTTATACTAAACACACACACACATAGAAATCAAAAGCAGTATAACACTAATGCTCCTCTCTTCATCCCAATTGGGTCAGATTTTAACTTCATTAAATTGCTGTCATATGGTGGCTGCTGACATACATCAGGCCTGGAGAGATTCACTCATCAGGTACTCTCTAAGATTGTTAACAAGAACAGCAACTCTCATTAGGGGTTCCCCAAAAGCAGCTAATTAAGGGACAAAGGTTGCTCAGATTGTGACAATTACACCTGTAAGGTCCCTGTAGAAATACCCAAATCTCTAACAAACCTATGTTTGGTTGCTTAGTACAAGAAATAAAGAGCTCGTCCATTAAAAAAAAATGAGAGGCAGAAACTGTCAACCATTTGAAAAGCTTTACGAAAATGATCATCCAATTAGTGGCTATGATCAAATCAGGCATGAACTCTCTCTGGATGGCTCCATAATTTTCCTTCTTGCATGGTGTAATTTCATATAGCTCAAATGAACTTGTGAGAGGTAATTCAGTTCCAAACAGTTTTCTCATCACTGCTAATTATACTAATACATTGAAATGCCTCCTACAAAATGCATGAGCCCTTTAAGCCACCTCATTAATGTGATATAATTTTTGCCAGAATATATATCAAACCTATTATCACCACAGGTTTTCTTTAGCATTTTTTCAAAATGTCTATCAAAAGCTTAAAAAGTAGATTTCTTTGGGCTGGTTGTCTCATAATTAACTGTTTCTTTGAACCACTGTTGTCTATTGTGGTATTTTTCAATGGCACTCACAATCTTCAATATGATATTCCCCAGACCCACCAGTGTCTTTTTCCTCGCTGAGTATTTGATTCCTTAAATCTTTTCCCAGTTGTAGCTGATTCTTTAAATGGCAAATGGTGCATGCAATAATGTGCAAAAATGAGTTATACAAACTGAAAGCAGGGGTGTAAAAGAAGCATCATCTGAAACTAAAATAAAGACAGATTTTATGGTATTTATGTCAGTTAATTTAACTGCTGGTAGGGGCTTTTGTTGAAACATGAGTTAGTTCCAGTGTTTAACCTTGCAGTATTAATTTATGCTTTATGGCCTGAGTACTTTATCATTCCCTCCTTGGGAAGACAGTTATCTCATTAGCCAGAATTTAATGAAATGCAAGGATACACTTCTTAATTTCAAAGATTACTATAACACAAATCAGGTGTAAATCTCAGACTTACTGCCCCTTCCCTTGCCTGTTTAAAAAAAAGGGAGAAAGAGAGGTTCATTTTGCAATCATATCACAGAAATTCATCTGTGGAATACATTTCATCACAGCCATTTTAAAGGCATCTCTCATCTGTAAAAGTTGGTTTAACTTTGCATCCAGCAATATTGATGGCCCTTTAGCTACATTAAAGTTTCCAGAGTTGACAATTCATTATTCATCATCACAATTAAAAAATAAAATGTTGATAAAATTACCAATTCCCTAGACTTACTCAAACATGGGCATAAACACTTAACCGCATTTTTACCAAACTCAGTTTCACAGATAGTGCTAATATATTCTGCAACAACTGGTTTTCCTAAATTAGTAGGCATTTTCATGAAGAAGGTAAATTTGTTCTGAGATTCAGAACTATTAACTAAACAAATACATATTAGTTTAAAATATATGACATATTTTCTGCTTTAAAGAAGCAGAGATATCTAAGTTATAAAAATTTCTGGACTGACCTTTGTTTTCAAAGAGTTCTAAACATCTGAAAATTTAAATACTCTACCAACCGGTTGCTGATTCTGGCACACATTCTTCACTTTTATGTTTCTGGGCTTTTTCTCATGCTATCTTCTTTGCTGAAATGTTTCTTCTGATTTGTTAGATCATCTATAGCATAATCCTGGCTTGTAGCACTATCTGAATCACCTAAATTTATTTGAAAATGTTGCCTGATATTTAGGTTCTTTTGGAAACGAATGAATGAATGAATGGTGTATGTGTATGGTGACATTTGATTACTTTTAACACTTCTTATCTAAACAATGAGAAAATAAGGAATTTACCTATTATTTGACGATACAGAAATTCTAAAGTAAGGAGGACTAGATGAATAAGTGACTCCTGGTTTGCTGTTAATTGGGGAAAAATATTTCCTAGGATTAATAATAGTTTAACGTCCCATGTTTAAGCTTCCCTGGTTGCTCAGACAGTAATCTGCCTGCAGTGCAGATGACCGGGGTTCATTCCCTGGATGGGGAAGATCCTCTGGAGAAGGGAATGGCTATCCACTCCAGTATTCTTACCTGGAGACTCCAGGGACTGAGGAGGCTGGTGGGCTAAGTCCATGGGGTCAACAAAGAGTCAGACACAACTGAGTAACTATCACTTTCACTAAAATTATGTGTTTAGCTAAGTATTTCTTTTGTGTGAGTGTGTACATGTGCATTCTGTGCAGGGATGTGTGGTAGGTAGATGGGTTTAATCACCAAGTCATGTCCGACTCTTGCTACCCCATGGAAAGCCCACCAGGCTCCTCTGTACATGGAATTTCCTAGGCAAGAATACTGGAGCGGGTTACCATTTCCTTCTCCAGGGGATCTTCCTGACCCAGGGATCGAACCCAGACCCCCTGCATCCCAGGCAGACTATTTACCAACTGAGCCACCAGGGAACCAATGGGTGGGTATGGTTTAAATATTGGCTCAAAACACAAGATTTATTATCAGACTTTATTTCAAGGAAATGGCCAGTCAACTCTTGAATAGAGATACATGGTGTTTGACTAACCAGCTATAGAGATTATTTTTCTAATATTCCTATATACTTCTTAGTGCTAGAAAACTGAAAATAGCAAAACACAATGTAAAGAGTTGTAAATGGCACTTCCTTCATCTAGAATGAGATTCCCTGGAGAGGTGTGCCATTTCAGCATGGTCCTTTGCTCAGAGCATGAGATTTGGATTTAGGCAGATACGTGTTTGGGTTAATAGGTTCACTGGCTATATTTCAATAGAGAAATTACTTAAATTTTCCTCATTTGTAAAACGCTTTTAATAAAAGCTATGGAGTTTTTTTTTTTTTTAAGAATAAATTTATTTTTTTGAACAGTTTCAGATTTACAGAGAAATTACAAAGATAGTACAGAGAGTTCCCATATATTCTAAACCTAATTTTCCCTACTATGAACATCTTAACATTAGTATGGTACATGTGTTACAAGTAATGAACCAGTACTGATATATTATTATTAACTAAAATCCATGCTTTATTCAGACTACTTTAGTTTTAATCTAATGTCCATTTTCTGTTTCAAGATTCCATCCAGTATACCGCATTACATGTAGTAATCATGTCTCCTGGGTTCCTTTTGTGACAGTTTCTCTGATTTTGTTTTTGTTGACCTTGGCAGGGTTGAGGTGTACTGGTTAGATATTTTTGTAGGATGCTCCTCTACTGAAATTTGTCTGATATTTTTCTCATAATTATGGTTCTTTAGAAGGAAGGCAACAGAGGGAAATTGCCATTTTTATCACATCGTATCAAAGGTGCTTATTAGCCTCATGACTTATCAATGTTGATGTTAACCTTGATCACCTGGATGAGAAGATTACATTTTTAACAGGATTAAGCCAGGGAATATATGTGAAAATACATCCACACAGTCCTGGAACATAGAAGGAGCTTGGTGACCATCGATTTTCTCTTTTCCATCTCAACTCTTGTATTCAGATCAGTTCAGTTACTTAGTCGTGTCTGATCCTTTGCAACTCCATGGACTGCAGCACACCAGGCTTCCCTGTCCATTAACCAACTCCTGGAGCTTGCTCAAACATATGTCCATCAAGTCAGTGATGCCATACAACTATCTCATCGTCTGTTGTCCCCTTATCCTCCTGCTTTCAATCTTTCCCAGCATCAGGGTCTTTTCTAATGAGTCAGTTCTTCACATTAGGTGGCCAAAGTATTGGAGCTTCAGCTTCAGCATCCGTCCTTCCAGTGAATACTCAGGACTGATTTCTTTTAGGATGGACTGGTTGGATCTCCTTGCAGTCCAAGGGACTCTCAGAGTCTTCTCCAACATCACAGTTCAAAAGCATCAGTTCTTCAATGCTCAGCCTTCTTTATGTTCCAACTTTCACATCCATACATGGCTACTAGAAAAGCCATAGCTTTGACTCTTGTATTAAGCTTCTGTAATTTTTTTGTTCAATTAACATTTTGACTTTGCTACAACAAAGTGTATTAAAATGAAATTTTCAGGATGAGTTAGGACTCCACTTAAAGAAAAGTGCTTACTTTACATGTACTAAGTAGACCTTATTAGATGAGAGTCTTATTTACTACAAAGGCAGTCCGAGGGCACTGATCCTGAATATTACAAGAATGCACCGATATAATGTGATCAACCTTCTGCTTTGAAGGTAGATGTCATCCATAAATTATGTTAGGAACAGATACCATTCCCTTTATTTGTACCCACTAGTTTATCAACTGTTCAGGAACTGTAAGCTACTGGACAAAATACCAGGCAAATAATTAAAATTTCTGTGTTTTCTTCTTAGTTTTGCAGTACATTTCTGCTTGGTTTTAGAAAAAGTAAACCAGCATCATCATGTATTTATTCTCAGGTATTTGAGTAGTTTCCATAAGCTTATTTTCACCTTGGTGAGCCTTTTCTCTGACCACATAGATGGGGTTTCTGTGGTCTGGTCTTTCCTTTCATAACCATCATTGTGCATGTTATTACTTGCATAATATCTATTCACTCAGGTGGATCATGAGTTCCTTGGAAGGAGGAGCCAACACTTGTTTCTGATGTATTCCTAGCACCTAGCACATGACTGGCATATTTATGCCATAATAATTTTTGAATACACAAAGTGCTTTCCTTTTTAAAAATATTAATTTCTCAGAGCAGTAAAACGAGTAAACTGGTTCATGGAAGGTAAAGGATTTGCCCAGAGTTAACACCAGTATGGCTTGGGGCCGAGATTTGATTCAGTCTTCTTGATGTTCAGTGTCTTTTTCACCAGAAAAAGGTGTTTCTAACCCAGGCACTAGCGAGGTGATGTGGGGTTTGTAAAGATATAGAATCATATCTGCTTTCCAGAGGTCAGAGGTTGAATGAAAATATTTTGAACACAGTAGGAACAAAAAGATGTGATGGAAATACAAGGTATTATTAATACTGAGTGCTGAAGTGGCATCATTGAATTTATAACAACTAAATATATTTAAAGGAAAAAAAAAAGTCCTCAACCAGCCTATCTCAGAGGGTATTATGCTTAATGCCTGAAAAGTACTTGGAGATTTATAGTTAGAACACAGGTCTGCTTTGTGGTTCAGGAGCTGACTGCCTCTCTATGTAGCTCCATGCGTAGTTCCTCTGATGTCCCTCCAGCCCCAGTGCAGCTGGCTTAGAAAAAATTCTAGGAATTTGGTAATAAAGCAATAAGAAGTTGGAGAATTTATTATGATTTATTTCATTGGGAGGATGTTAATTAATTTTAAATTATTAAGTGACTGAAATAACACACAGTGATACTCATAGGTTATTAAAGAGGCATGAATTACTTAGCTGAAAAATAATAATACAACCTTGATTTTACATAGTTCCTATTTTAAGTCTGACTGCCCATGCTTTTTACTCTCAAGGGTATTACTCCATGAATTCTCAGCAAAATTGGGCTGGTGGTTCCCTTTACCCATTTCCTCAAGTTGGGGCTATCCTGAGCTCAGGAGGCTGGCAGGATCTGACGCTGTAGACTGTATTAAACATTTAATTACCAGATCAGCCTGGTTTGTAGATATCACTTTATTTATCCTCCAATTCATCCTAACTCTTCTGCTACATTTGATCTATCTGGTTACAAAATATGGCTATCTGTTTGCTAGTGATAAGAAGTATACTTTCAATGTTGATGCCTGAGTGGGATCACAGTTTGGAACTCATCATATATAACTGACTAAAGAAGTCTCAGTATTTTGTTTTGAGGATTTTCTTTAAACTTGGTATTATGCTGTTTGCTATTCCACTTACTACATCTGTAAGTTTAGAAATGGGTTTAAGGATCAAAATAAGAATGGAAAATAAGAGACAGTGTTTTTCATCCTATCTCAATGCATATTTAGGTTGGCTTGTGTTAACAATAGATCATTTATCTGTTGGAAATTCTAAAAAGAATGACAAAAATGTTGTTAGGAAACATTTTGCAAATTGACAGAACATATTCTATCTTTTCTAAATTAAAAAATATCTTTTGGTACCCGGGAAGGCAATACTTTTGACCCAACTATGGTAACTTATTGGGAAAAGCCTTTTCTTATAAAATTCAAACTGCCATTTATGACAGAATCAATACTTATGATCTGGTTACCTTTCTGGAACTCTGTGCTGTACTTCATGAAGTGGAGAAATATTTATTATCCTAGATAAAAATCTCAACAGATAAATAATATAAATGTGTGCCTCTACTAAACAGTTTTAATTCAATCAATGAATAATATGAACTTGCCAAGTAATTAGAAAACCCCTTGATTTTCTTTATATGCTTCGGAAAGTATTTCAATAGATGATAAATTTACTCTTCCAACTTCAACTTCTCTTAGGTATTTCTAATTATAAGTATTTTATTCAATTGATATCCCATGATTTCATATGGGTCATTCTGAGATAGAGATTGTTTAGTTTGAAAAAGGATACAGGAGTATGGTGGTAGATTTTATTGGGAGTTGAAAAATTGCTCATAGACGTCCAGGCTTGGCACTTACTCCACATCACACAATTTGACCATTAGCTCTAAGAGATCCTTCTCTATATAAACAAGAGAGAGTGTATTTCACATCATCTCACCCCTAGTTGCATTAAGTTTAAAATGTTGATTTATTTGGTTGGGCTACTGACAAGTATAGACTGAGCTGACCATAAAACTATATTTAGATCTAATTCTATGAGGGGTCATAGGGTGATAATTTATACAGTTACTCTTGTAGGAATTAATTTTTCGATTTGACTATTCATAGCATCATTAATGAAGAAAAGCTGCAAGAGAAAACAGACCATTTTCAGGAATGTGATTCAGAACATTAACACCTTAATTTACATAAAATTAGTTACATACTGCAATAGTAATTTAATTTGTTTGACCAGTACTTTGCAACTGTGAAAAATAGATTCAGAGAGGCCAGACAAGGAATTCTACATATTTTCTCCAAATGACTAGCCTCAGAATAATAAGAAAGAAGATAATTAATTATAAGGCAATCCAGAATACTATAGTAGCAGCTTTCAAATGCATGGATTAGAGATACATTCTCAATTTCTTTTTCATCTTCAAAAATCTTCAAAAAATGCCTCCTTCATATTGGAAATAACCTCCATATTTTTTCCTATTACAGGTTTCATTACAGTTGCATGAGTAAAAATAATCAAACTAAAATTCTATGGTATGGACTGTTGTCAGATAAAGACTTGACTCAATCTCTGTTTACCAACATCAATGTTACTTAGTGTAACTACAGACATAAGTACGACCACATTTAAACTAATCTCCTACTTACTTGTTAACCTGCTAACATCCAGAATTTTAATCACCCTTACTTCTCCCAGAAGCCAAGTGTAATTAATTTGAACATCAAATAATTAGATGATTACCCTTAAAGATGTCTTGAGTGAATACATTAATTTTAAAAAATTTCATTTTTCCTACTTTTTGAAAACTTCTTACATGTCAAATATATTTTGTTTAAAGATATCCACTTATGATTAAAGGCTGCTTTACTATCATCACTAATAATTATACTTAAAGGAAGTCAGACTCCCTTTCTCCTGATATACTTTAAATGGTTGCTACTCATGACTCTACAGGTAGGATTTTCTTAAATCATTGCTTTTTATTAAGTTTCTACTTCTAGCCAGGTTTAATTAACTAGGGTAACCATTTTTTCATATTTTCCCTCTACCAGTCTATGGTGATTTGGTTTCAGTTTCGCTTTATATTTTCTGTAGAATTAGGAAAATCTTTTTTTTTTTCCCTGTCAATTGCCTAGTCTGCATTGATGAGGTTGATATGGTCAAAAGTATCCCTGGTTGACACAGAAGGTAGTTGCTATCCAAAGTTTTTCTACTAACAAAAGCATTTCTTTTAAAAAATATTTCTTGCATTAACTAATTAAACTGATTTTTAAAATATATAGGGAAATTGTTAGATTATTATTGATACTCTGTCAGACAATTTATAAATCATTTTCAATGAAGGAAAGAAAATTAGCCTCATCATTTGCCCATCTTTGTGAAAGAATGGTGTGAGGATAAACCAAAAAAAAATGCAAAACTTCATAAAAACTTTTTTCTTCTCCAATACATCATTTTGCAAACTCTAGTTGGATCTATATTGTAAATCAAATTATGTCTTTGAAGCAATCCTCTAGTTTCATTGTCATGCAGATACGTCTTCCTGTTAACTTTCCAAAATGGAAGGTAACACGGTGGAAGTTTTGGAAATTTGGGGAGCTTAGATTTGATCTTGATTTTGTTATTAGCTAGTTCAGTGACTTTGTGTGAGTTCACTAGTCTTGGTTTTCTCGTGGGTGAAATGAAGGTTTTAGATTTGATGGTCTGTAGAATCTCTTCTGGTTCACTAAATTCAGCATTCAGTAAGATACTTTTATTTGTCTATTTGTTTGGTACATTTAATTGTTCCTGGAGGATGACACAGCTGAATATAGACATGATTATGGATATGGTTGAGATAGAAAAACAGTATAATTTAAAAAGGTGAATTCCAGAGAGGAGGTCGAATTGCAAATAGACATAGACAAATTTTATGTTACCTTTGCCCTATTTTTTCCAATTAATTCTTGATTTTGGTCTTCTTTCCAACAGAATCCCCAGATAAAAAGAGGACTACAGAAAAACAGACTATTCAGTACCGAAATCTACTTTATGTAGACTATATTCTGCTAATGCAAACCTGCCCCAAGATTGCAGGGATACAGCAAATCATGTACTCTCTTCTGAATTCAGTGGCCTTACATTATCATGCCTTCCTCTAAAACAATAACAATAATAGCCACTATAATCATAAAGCATTGAATTTCTAAAATATAGGCATAATGTCTGTTCCTGTCAATGTATTTATGTCACCATTTTGTTTTTACTATTTAAGAGGCTCCTTCCCAGAAATAGTCTATACCCCACAATTAAGTTTGTTTCAAGATAAACCAAATTTCAAAAGAATCAAAATCAATGAAGATAATTTAAAAAGTAGAAGATGGTTTCCACAAATCAGCTCTCTGGTCCAGTTTGCAATATTCCACAAGCCCTGGAATGCTCCCTAATCTAGTCATTTGTCAGAGTGGTATAGGTGAAATGATTTGCTGAATCTAAGTTTTATTGATCAGATGCTGTTTTAGGGAGCCTGTGCTGAACATTCCTGATAAAATGATAGACTCTCTTTGAATAATACATGGTTCGTACCCTAAGTTGTACCACACACACACACACACACTCACACACACAGAAACTTTGTCAAACCCATAGTGGTATAGATCACTGAATAAAAGAGCGACTTCCATCGTAGCACAAGATAGTAACATGGAGAAGCTGAACTGTTAAGTCAAATCCGTGAAATTCATTTTCTTTGTACAACATTAAAATGTATTCCGTAAAATGGCAGAGCGATGCAATAAAAGAACAGGTTCTGAAAAGAGTAATTTGTGTGCAACAAGGTTATACATTTAGTAGAGTTCTCCTGTAGCTTTGATCACATTTAGAATACTATTGCTTTTTGTTAAATTTTCTCAGATTTTTCAAACTTTTCATCATTGCTTTGAAATATATGAACCTTTAAATGTAAAGATAATTTATTCAGCCTCTACATTTAAATCCTCTGTAGGCATAATTTTTGTATTAAGTTTTCTTCTACAGCTGCTTTTACTTTGTCTCATATAGATTACTCATTGTCGATGAATTATAACAGGACTTATCTGTTAGAGTATCAATTCTTAGGTTCATTTCAATATTTTAACTATTTGCATAACAATTTTTCAGGAAGTGAAGCTTCTGTATGTTTCAGGGAAATTGTCATAATATGTGTAATATTATTAATTGTATTTGCAATAAAATAGGAAATAATTTATTTTAATATGACCTTATGAATATTATCACGAGGCTGTTTATGCTCTTGTATTATTATTTTTCACCAAAATTATTTGAGCAGTTTAGGGTAATTAGGTGTGAGTGAAGACATATTAGTTTTCAAAATAAAAGACTTTCAAATTGCTCTAAAAGCACAAGCAACTTTATTTTTTCAATCTTTTTTCTATCTTTACTAATATTTCCTATTATGAAGATTTATTTCACCGTGAATCTTTTGTTTATAAAAATTCATAATTATGTTTAATATTTGTTAGAAAATATAATTTTATCTTAAATATGAGCTGTATAGAAAGTCATTCTTCCTAAAGTCTGTAGTAAGTTATTATTTGATTAAAAAATATTTATTTATTTAAGGATATAGTATTTTTATAAGAAGAACCAGGTTCTTTTATAATCATGCTAATTCAGCTGAAAACTACAAAGAGAAAAAGAGAAAATTTTCCTCTTGTACATATTCTGCATGCTTTTCCTTTTTTAAAACAGAATATTGGGCTGTTTCCAATTAAATTAAAATGTGGCATGGAAGTTATCAATCAAATGTAATTATTTTGTGCAAAACAATATCACACACAAAATTAACATGTACAACAGGGGAAAAGTGTCAGAAGACATCAGTTATTCCTAGGACAGCTCATCTTTCATTGAAGTGATGAAATCCCGGAAACATTGCTCTAGGCTTCCTGGCATCACTCACTTTGGCCCTTTTTCCTCAGGCTTGCTTACCCCACTGGTTGCTTTAGGATCTTTGTACATGGGATGCAGAAACGGAATCAGAATGAAACGGTCTATAAAGGTGGTCCTACCAGGAATCCTTACTTTAGCTTCATTGTAAGCATCACAGACTGTTATTCTATGTGTACAGCTTTGGCAGATGGCGATACAGAAGGCAAAGCATGATTTTGAAGTTTTCTACACACCATTTCCTCATCCTTCTCAACTTCACACAGCCCAAGTTCACAGGACTCTGGCTGCCTGAGACATCATGACATCTAGTGGAGATCTGGGTTTTCCACTGGCACCCTAAGAGTGCAAATCCACCCAGCATTTTATTCTTTCAAGAACTCTTTTGCAGAATTTAACTGTGCAAGTAAAAAAAAAAAGAAAAAAAAACTGCAGAATTTAACCATGAGTCTACAGGTTCATGTATCCAAGGATTACAATGCCACTTGCCAAACTCAATAGTGAGTAAAAGCACAGACAGCAGATACATGGTGCTCTTCATCCCTAGGTATTGAAACATGAGAATTGTTCTTACCGTTCTTTCTGTCCAGTTTGCATAAGGCCTCAGTTGCCTTTTTAAAACAGTATTCAAAAATAATTCCAAATGCTTTGACCCACAAATTGAAACCAATTTTTTTACGTTAATGTTTATTGAACCCATGCATTATATTTATACTTTAACAAGGGGCTTCTGATGGCAATGATTAAACTCAAATGATTGTAGTAGCAGGCTAAGCATAAAGACAAACTGATGGGACTTCCTTGGTGGTCCAGTGGTTAAGAATCTGTCTGCCAATGCAGGGGACATGGGTTCAATCCCTGCTGCAGGAAGATTCCATATACCACAGGGTGACTAAACCCATGTGCCACAACTACTGAGCCTGTGTGCTACAACTACGAAAGCCCACACACCCTAGAACCCATGCTCTGCAACGAGAAGCCGCTGAAGGAGAAGCCCGCACTCCGCAAACTGAGAGTGGCCCCTGCTAGTGGGCTTCCCTGGTGGCTCAACTGGTAAAGAGTCTGCCTTCAATGTAGGAGAGCTGGATTTGATCCTTGGGTTGGGAAGATCCCCTGGAGAAGGGAAATGCTACCCACTCCAGTATTCTGGCCTGGAGAATTCCATGGACTGTATAGTCCATGGGGTCGCAAAGAGTCAGACACGACTGAGAGACTCTCAATTTCACCTGCTTGTGGAAATTAGAGAAAGCCCACTCGTGGCAATCAAGACCCAGCACAGGAAAAAAAAAAAAAAGAAAAAACTGATGTTCTTGAAAGAGAACTTCATAGAGTGCTTCTTGGTCAAGCTATGCTAATCATAAGAAATCTGAAAATGCAATTCTTTTCCACAAGTTTTTTCAGGTAAATGATCTAAATAATGAGTAGTCCCTTCACTAAGCTCTCATGAAATATGCATTTCTCTGGAATACCACATTTTTTTCACTTTGCGTTATAACTACCTGTTCTCATCTCTTTTTTTCCTTATTAGATTTCAAGCACCTTGGAAATAAACTGCATTGGTTATCACTCTGCAATATGCATCTTTGTGTCCCCAACATAGGACTTGATATATCATGGTTGATCCCATAGAGTTGAATTTAGTTGGATAATATAGCCTTATGGAATGTAGTGGCTGGAAGGGATTTCATATACCATCCAACCTCACTCCTCACTTTACTGATGATAGAAACTGAAAGGCTTCACAAAACTTGCTCTATGTCACTGCCTTCCAACGGCCAAGGCTGTCAACAAAGCCTTCATGATTTGCTTTTGTCTAGCTCTGCCGTGTCACTTGCCTCCCCCGCAACTTTCAAACTCATTCATTTTGACTCTGGTCACAATGGCCTTATATCTGTTCTAATACATGCCTATCTATTTTCCATTCCTGAATCCTTGGGGTCTTTGTGCGTGTCTTCCAGAAGAATCTTCCTGCCACTCCTCACTTGTCCCATTCCTACTAGTCCCTTAGGATTCAGCTTAACATCTACTTCTTTCAGGCAGCATTCACCAAAGCTTTGGTCTAAATTTGGTTTTCCCGAATGATTCCCTTGTTAATTTTTCTTTCAAACATTGTGTTCTTATCCTTCACAATACTCATTTTTCAACTCTATGTGTAATGTTTATTGCTCTGATTAGACTATATGCTACACAAAGTCAGGAACATTTTTTTCTCACCATTATATCTCCAGAACTTGTTTCAGTGTTTGATGTTTAATAAGCACCCATCAAATTTAGTTGAAAAATTAAAATAGCTACTTAATGTCAGAACTATGGCCTGAAGGTTTCTATTCTTATTACCCCACAATGGCAGCCTTCCATGAAAATCTATGAATGTAAGCCACACTAAAAGTTCAGTTCAGTTCAGTCACTCAGTCATGTCCAACTCTTTGCGACCCCATGAACCGCAGCACACCAGGCCTCCCTGTCCATCACCAACTCCCGGAGTTTACTCAGACTCACGCCCATCGAGTCGGTGATACCATCCAACCATCTCATCCTCTGTCGTCCCCTTCTCCTCCTGCCCTCAACCTTTCCCAGCATCAGGGTCTTTTCAAATGAGTCAGCTCTTCTCATCAGGTGGCCAAAGTACTGGAGTACTTCATCATGAAGGAATGGTGGTTCTAAATTTCAGCACCTGGCAGCATATATATATAATTTTTTTAGATTTTAATCTTTGACTTAATGATTAACATAGTCCTATTTTATAACCCCCTAGAAGTTTATTTTACTAGATTTTACATCAGGAGTTTAAGCAAGTACTAATCTTGAGTTTTTCTTCCCCAAACAGTGTGAAAAGTCCTCCATGACTATGATAGTAATGTCCAAATTGAATACAGCGTGGCAGCTTGTTGTGGTCGATGCTGGGTGGGAAAGAACAAAATTTTCAAAATTAATAAATGTAGACATTAAACCTTGGCTTCATTACTTCCTTGCCTTATGATACTGGATAAGTTTCTTAAATACTTTCTGAGGCTCAATTTTCTCAACTGGAAAACAGAGGCTAAAGATAGGACTTACTCTTATTTAGCTCCTGTCTGTTCTATTCATTTCTCTATCCTACCTGCAGCCTAGAACCAGATTCATCTCAATAAATATGTATTAATGAATAACTTAGCATAGTGCATGTGAAATAGGCATCCATCTCTATCATCTATAGATCATATCCATTCAGTGTCTGATACAAAGTGGGTCCCTAGTAAAACACGGTACACTATTAATAGAATGTTTTTGCTAATACCAATGTCCCATAAAAATTCAATGTGCTTTCTTTAATAAACATAATTTCACAGTGAAAATGACTGGATGCTCTGCAGGCTGACTCTGATGTAATGTATTTAGAGAGACTTATAGAAATTATTCCTTTTGATTTTCTTAATTCTACTCTAATTCAATGTTAAAAGTTACTTTTCATTTTTTGTTTAAAAACTGCTAAACAGAGAAATGAATACTTTAAAAGCAATGAGATAGAATCAATAAATCCTTTTCATAGTATTTTTCAAATTTAACACACACACACTTTAATAAATAAGAACAATGACTGTGTTTGGGGATATACACAAAAAAATTGGATATTCTCCAAAGAAGACATACAGATGGCTAACAAACACTTGAAAAGATGTTCAACATCACTCTTTATCAGAGAAATGCAAATCAAAACCACTATGAGGTACCATTTCACACCAGTCAGAATGGCTGCGATCCAAAAGTCTACAAATAATAAATGCTGGAGAGGGTGTGGAGAAAAGGGAACCCTCTTACACTGTTGGTGGGAATGCAAACTAGTACAGCCACTATGGAGAACAGTGTGGAGATTCCTTAAAAAACTGGAAATAGAACTGTCTTATGATCCAGCAATCCCACTGCTGGGCATACACACTGAGGAAACCAGAAGGGAAAGAGATACGTGTACCCCAATGTTCATCGCAGCACTGTTTATAATAGCCAGGACATGGAAGCAACCTAGATGTCCATCAGCAGATGAATGGATAAGAAAGCTGTGGTACATATACACAATGGAGTATT
>NW_011494769.1:5010980-5011992 GCF_000754665.1 Bison bison bison
TTTAAAATATTATATGTATAACTGACAAAGGAAAGCACTTCATAATTTGCAGGATATTTCTAAGGAGTATAACCTTTTGTTGTACTCTATTTTCATCACTATAAATATATCTTTTTGTAAATTTTTACTTAATTCAAGATTTATTACAGCATCTTGGCAGAAGATTTGCTAGAATTTCATTCACAGCAGTGACATACCCATTTCCCAGTGTAATTACTGTCCTATCCAATAATAGATAAAATTATGAAATTTGAAGCTATTAAATATTATATATTTTTGTTGCCATTATCAAAAGCTCATAGTTGTAGCTTATGTGGTAGAAGCTATACGATATTCTTTCTTGCTAAACATAAAAAAATCTAAAACAATGTGAATGTGGCATACACACACCAATTTCACAGAGAATAAGCAGTGTTTCTAAATTATGAGCACAAGTATTGAAACCAAAACTTAGTTTTCTCATCTGTAAAATGGAGATGATTAGTAATAACTACTTGACCGAATTGTGAGGATTCGATGAAATAACGCACATAAGTTCCGTTCAGTTCAGTTCAGTCGCTCAGTCGTGTCCGACTCTTTGCGACCCCGTGAATCGCAGCACCCCAGGCCTCCCTGTCCATCACCAACTCCCGGAGTTCACTCAGACTCACGTCCATCGAGTCAGTGATGCCATCCAGCACATAAACACTAGCATATTGCTTGCCTTATTTTAACACAAAGTATATGTTAACTATGCAATCCTGCATGGGGAAATGAGGGGCTGTGAAGTTCATCTGAGGTTAAAGTATAATAAATGTTGTAAATCTGAAGAGCAGAGAAATGAGGAGGGACCATCACTTCTTCCCAAATATGTCCAGGTAAGAGTTCACCTTCAGAGGTAAGGGGAGTGGGGTCTGGCCAACTAGGAAAGTACTCAGGAGGCATGAAACCTGGCAGAAGGGCAGAAGAGGGGAACGGGACAAAAGGTTGCACATTATAAAAATGTGCCACGGGATTTGATGCTTGTGAAGTG
>NW_011494769.1:5012092-5019592 GCF_000754665.1 Bison bison bison
GTGAAGTGAAAAATACTCCCTTGTTAAAAGTTATTGGTGGCTGCTGTTGATTTGAAATTCAGTGACAGGCCATCATGTTCTCCAGTCAGACGCCGATCTACACAGGCAATGGGTCCAACTTCTGGAGGATGGGCTTTCCTCTTCGTCAGTAATGTAAGCAGTGTGAAAGCCTATGCAAATACTCTTTTGGGCCATTATCCTTCTGCGCATCACCGATAATATATTTAGAGCCATACATTAGCCCTGTTAAATTTATTTGTTTTTCACAAATCATTTTTGAAAGCGTCCACACTTTATCAAGGCTGCTCTTTAAATCTAACATATTTATCATGTGGGATTTTATTTATTAAATTTTGTTTGCTGTCAAGAGAGACAGACATGAATACAATGTTTAAAAAGATGTCTACTGATGTGAGAAAAAAATGCAAGTCCTCAGGTAGAAGCTCAGTGAGTTGGAGAAATGTAAAACGTCCATGGCGTGCTGCAGTCCGTGGGGTTGCAAAGAGTCGGACACAACTGAGCGACTGAACTGAACTGAAACATCCCCACATTTAATCTTCACATGACAAAATACATTATGGTCAGAATAGGATCGTCTCCAAATTGTAGCTTTCTAACATTCTAAAACCTGCATAATATAAGCCTATGTTTTTCGTTAGGCTTTCTTTTTTTTTCAATTCCTTCAGCAACCACTTTGTCATAAAGGACACTAGGTCACTGTAAGCCTCGTCTTTCCTACAACACTCTTTTCTACATAGTTATTTCAGATACATTAAAGCCAATTATAATTACCTAGGCTATATAAAACAACACCTCCTTATGCAAGGAGGATGTGATATACGGGTGCAACATATACTGGTGTCAAAAGCAAATTATTTTCATCAGACAATTATAGTGTCTTTGACATCAGGCCTACATTTCCCACCAATTAGTACAGACTGCAGGGTGCAATTCTAGAATTCTGCAGCATAGCCGCTAGTGGTACTAAGTGGAATTTAGGGCATTTAAGTACTGTAAGGTCTAATAAATATTCGACTTTAACTTCAATTGGTTCAAATCAATAAGTCTGTGTTGTCTGCACATCATTTTTCCTCAGCCAGAAAGTACGTATGGATTTTATTTTTGCGGGGAAATTAATTCTTCTTGTCAATAAAGTGCTTAATTTTCATTTTAATGCCATGCCTCTACTGCACAACCACTGAACTATTTATCAGGCCAAACTTACAGCCACCAGTGGGGATAGTGGTGGAGGTCAATGGAGGACTTTTGTAGAAAAGAAGTATTCAGGAGTGAAAAGTAAAAATGACTTATTTTTTTGCACCCCAATTAACTGTACAATTATTTGATATTCTCTAAAATTATTCAATTGCTGAAATAAAATAGTGTAAGTAAACTAAAAGGACAGGGCTTCCATGATGTCTCAGTGGTAAAAGACTCTGCTTGGCTTTCATTAAAAAATCCACAAACAACAAACGCTAGAGAGAGTGCAGAGAGAAGGGAACCCTCCTACTCTGTTGGTGGAAGTATAAATTGGTACAGCCACTGTGGAGAAGAGTATGGAGGTTCCTTAAAAAAAAAAACAGAGCTACCATATGACCCCACAATCCCACTCTTGGGCACATATCTGGAGAAAACATGATCCAAAAGGATACATGTACTCCAATGTTCATTGTAGCACTGTTTACAACAGCCAAGACATGGAAGCAATCTAAATGTCCATCAGAAGCAATCTAAATGTCCCCTGACAGAAGACTGGATAAAGAAGATGTGGTACATACACACAATGGAATATTACTCAGACATTAAAAAGAATGAAATAATGCCATTTGCAGTCAATGGACGGACCTATACAGTGTCATATGGAGTCAAATAATCAGACACAGTAGGAGAAATATGGCATGACACCTCTTATATGTGGAATCTGAAATGAAATGATACCAATGAACTTACTTACAAAACAGAGACTTGCAGACTTAGAAAATGAACTTATGGTTGCCAAAGGGAAGTGATAGGGCGTTTGGGAAGGTCATGTACATACTGCTATATTCAAAATGGATAGCCAACAGGACCCAGCACATGGAACTCTACTCAACGTTACACGCCAACCTGGATGGGAGTGGGATTTGAGGGAGAACAAACATATGTATGTCTGTCTCAGTCCCTTTGCTGTCCACCTGAAACTACCACAACATTTTCAATCGGCTATACTCCAATACAAAATCAGTTTAAAATTTGAAAACAAAACAAAACAAAACAAAAAACAACCTCTGCCTATAATGTAGGAGACAAGGGTTTGATCCCTGGGTTGGGAAAGATACTCTAGAGGAGGAAATGGCAACCCACTCCAGTATTCTTGCCTGGAGAATCCTATGGACAGAGGAGCCTGCATGCATGCTGTTGCAAAGAGTTGGACATGAGCGAGTGACTGAGACTGAGCTGAACAAACTAAAAGGGCATTGCTCAAAATTTTAAGAAGTTTATAATTTTTATAGGAGAAGTGTATAAATGAAAATGTATGTGACTCGACGATGCCAGGACTAAGGGATAAAGACTGGTCATGTAGAACATTAATCAGTTATTTTGCCTACATGGTACCTAGAAGTTAGACTGACTCACTTTCACTTATGCTGCTGCTGCTAAGTCGCATCAGTCGTGTCCGACTCTGTGTGATCCCATAGACGGCAGCCCACCAGGCTCCTCCATCCATGGGATTCTCCAGGCAAGAATACTGGAGTAGGCTGCCATTTCCATCTCCATTTTACTTATGAAACTGACTAAATCACTCAGTCATTTTGGTGGTTATTAAAATAACACTGGCATTTCACCAGGTTCCAGTTCAGTACCAGACTTTGTAACAGAAAGAGTATATGACCAGTTTTCTGCTTTCAAGTGATTTAGTCCCAAATGTAGCTGTCTTGGTTTATGTCACTTATAAGACTTAAGCATTTTCCTTAAGTTTCAGAATTTCAAGTATTATACAGTCAGCTGTGTTACTTTAGATTTCATTTCTTGAGTTCAGCTATTGTCATTTTAGCTAAGTCTCCTGGAACTTTTAATAAAGAAATATACAAAAAAGGGATGAAGCCATTTCTCTTTTCAATTGGAACCCAATTCCCCTCTAAAACATCAAGTTTGCAAGGTGATCCAAAATGTTTGTCTTTAAAAAATAATGCAATTTTAAAAATTCAGTAGAAGAGAATGCTGTTAGGTGGCATTTTAACACATGGACAGTGTGGTCTTTCATCGTCATAAAGGAGTGCAGTGGGGACAACAAACCCACGTGGAGGGTGAGGTAGGAAGGTGCTACAGAGCTGCCCAACCAGCAAAAATCCAATGCAGACTCAGGCAGTTCATCTACCCTTCGTCTCAAAGGCTCCAAGGATACCCTTGTACTTCCTGAACTCCTCCTGTCCTTTTCCTTCAAAGAAACTTATATGTAATTTGGAAAGAATGCCACAGGAATAGAGCACTGGGCATGGAAACGACAATGAGAGATGCAAAGGAACAGTGGATCACACATGGGTATTGACGATTTGCTCATCATTTCAGTCAGCGTTTATCGAGAACCTACTGTGAGTTAGATGGCATGGAGGTAAATCAGAAATGGATCCTGACCTCAAGAATTTGTGGCTTATGCCCATCTGAGACAAAGTACATAGACAGTCACAACATAAACTAGTGACTGATGCCTCAAGGAAGTCACAAAAGAAACAGGACAGAGTTGGCTCATCATATCATTAGGCATTCTCCTCATCCTCTGAGCGGCTTCTGACCTAGTCCCTTGGTATTTCTATTTCTCTTTGCTGCAAAATCAGGGAGAGATAATGCTTTATTTTTATTTATTCATATTTTTGGCCACCTGTGCATCTCGTGGGATCTCAGTTCTAGGACAAGGGATCAAACCTCGGCCCTTGGCAGTGAAAGTACAGAGTCCTAATCACTGGATTGCCAGGGAATTCCTGCAAGATAGCTGTTTTAAATATGAAACACTATCCATGAGTAACTGTAAATTTTTCTGCATTGAAGTGTTAATTTAAGGTGTTGTATCTATAATAAATGGATCACTTAAGCAGCTATAAAGTATACCAAACTAAGTGGAATATAGCCACAACTGCTTGATAACCATTCTTATTAATCCACTCGAGGTGAAGTCAATGCAGACGAGAGGACATCATTCCTCAAATTTGTCACATAATGCATACTAAAAACTCCTAGCAGATAAGCCTCAGAGATAACGGTCTGAAACTCATCTTAGTAAAGCAAGTCAGAGTAACTGTCTTTGTTTTTCTCAGAGGTAGAGGCAGGGGTAGCCGTGTCTGTAGACTCAGCTATTCTTCCCTCCCTAGAGTAGGGCTCTTCCCAACCTGGGGATAGAACCCAGGCCTCCCACATTGCAGGCAGATTCTTTACTAGCTGAACCACAAGAAAAGCCCCTCCCTAGAGTAAAAGGAAGCAAATGCTGTTGTGTGATGCAGAATTTACTTGTTATAATTATGTCTGGCCTCACTCAGTTCCCCAAACCCACCTGAGCATCTAACCAAGCACTGCACTTATAAATGCATCATAAAGTACAGCTTGTGAGTCTGAATATTACAACCACACTTCGCCATGACCCGTGGTTCAAAGGCTTCTCCTGGTAGCAGTTGCCCTTGAGCCCAGTGCCTGAGCCGGGTGGAAGCTGTGACGCTAACTGTGCCTGCTGCTTCACTACTGTTTTAGCTCTTCCTCAAATTTTCATCTCCTCAGAATCCTCTCACAGAATTTCATCAGGGCAACAGCTTCCTTTAGAGTAGCACTGAGTGTATCTTTCCGATGGTGCATGGAGGATATAAGCTCATAACACCCATTAGCATTAATGGGAGTTATCTGCGTAAATCCCCTCACATCGATTAGAGAATAGGCCCCTTTTGATTTTAGAAATCTTTCCTGTGAGGATTTCCCCTGTGTCTAGTATGGGCATATAAATGGCCATTTTATTGTATTAAATATGTATCACATCCATCATTTTTAATGCTGTGCTGTGATGAAGGCTTCTCAGTTCTGGGATCAGTTCAGAAAATATTTAAACTTGGCAAGCTAAACAAGCCTCAGCTAAGAAAGCCTAAGGGCCCCATTCAGAGGAACATTATCTACCATTTATGCTTGATTTAAAAAAAAAAAAAAACCAACTGAAATTACACAGGAAAAAAGTGTGGACAACATTGTTTTTGACTAAATTACAGGCTTTTAATATTCATTAGCAGTGACTTTTCCATTATTCAACCAAGAGAATCTGTACACAAACCAAGAGAGAGAGGGACGTCACTGCCTGAAATTAACAAAGAACTGCTGGTGTTTGTTAACAACAAAATAATAACAACAATATGAGGTCAACTTAGATTCTGACCTAAGGGGGCTGTGTTGAGTGACCTTTACACAATTGTCTCTTTTCTGATCATGATATTCATGTAGAGATGCAGGGTGGAAAATAAATGAAATCCATATTTTTTCCCATTGGTTTTATATACATTGTAACTTTGCTACTGGAAGGTGGCTATTTGCAAGACCCCTAAATCAAGATAGTAGAACACTGTCCAGGTTGCAGAGTGCAGATATAATTGATGCACATATTTTACTTGGTCCTCAGATGACCATGGTATCTTCAGTCGACCACACCTCCTCTCACTCTCTGTTGTATTATGCAACCTTCTTTCACATATTTCTTTATTTGCATAATAAGCAGCTTTGGAGCCTGACCACTTAGGTTTGGTCATAGCACTGTCCATACAAGATGTTTGACCCTACACAAGCTACTTAGACTCCCTGATCCCCCACTTTATTCTCTGTAAAATGGGAAAGTAATACAACTGTTGAAAGACTGTGGTCAAGATAAAATGAGACGATCTTTATGAGGCCCTAGTATGGAGTAGATATTCAGTATAGGGTATTAAGTGAAACTTAAATGACTATGAAATTGCTATATATAGGATGTGGAAACAGGTGTGAGAATCTCTGAAGTCCTCAGGTCAGTCAGTCCTGTGGGGAGGATTTCTGGCCCCACTGCCTGTTGCATCAAGAATGTCAGGTGGTGTCACCCCTACCCAAAACATCATAGGCGTTAGTGGAGGAAGACCATGTCCTAACTCCATCTTCACGTGCACATTCACATTCTACGCAGTCCAGAAAGGAATGAAAATATCACCTCATTAACATGTATGTCTACCCACATACATTTTTAGGGAATTAGTGTGTCCTTGTAAAACAGTTGCTACATCCTAGAGGATTTACCAATAGGGGAAATATAACCTTGGTCCTGTAAGAGGCAAGAAGAACTCTAGAAAGCTGACATGCCTGTCCAGCTATAGTTTTCTGTGTTGGGGTCACACTCAGCTTCGCCAGCTCTGGATGCCTGAATTTACCAGATTATACCTCATATGATAATAGTTCGGTTGGACATCAGTGTATTCATTGAAGAGGCTTATGTGTCATTATAATTATTTAAAGTTAATGGTTCTTAATTAGGTCTTAACTCATTCATCTTTTCTTCTCGTTTTTCTGCATGCTCAGAGTTCCCTCGTGTGTTTAAGTAAAAGTTGACTTACTGATTCTTCTTCCAGACTCCTCCCAATATTGTTATGACCTCGGTGAATTAACTGATTCCTTTTTTAATCAGCTGGCCCAGAGGCATAGTCTTCACTTTTTTTCTTTCTCTTTTTACCGCCCACCCTCCCCTTTTAAGATAAGAAGTATATTCAATTCACACTTTAAACATATTTCACAGTGCTAGCATCATCATGTACTTTAAACATCTCTCTTGCCCTTTACAGACCTTTATTCCCTTCAAGGTTTTTACAATGAAAGGAAACTCCCCACCATGTCCAGTGAGTCATACCAGACAACATTACGTAGTTGAAATTGGTGACATTTACCGAAGAGGAATATTAAGAGGACACTCGTGGGCTTATTTGTTAAGATTAATGAGATAGAATTATAAAAGATCTGATTCTTCATATGTATACATATGGGGATGTAAAGATGGGGAGGTGGGTGGAGGGAGAGAGGCGGATTTAAGAAGACAAAGGCCTAAGGCAATTTACGTTAGGGTTTACAATGGTTTTGCTGCAAGCATGCAGAACTAACTGGGTTTAGATTAAGGCAGTCTAATTAGTGTCATGTCAAACTGGCAGTGATCATAAGACAAGAGAGAGGTCACTCTTGTCATCTTCTTGGTCTTTTGCCCTTAAATATAGAGCTGCATAAAGTACAATCTCCTTCTTGTTAATGGAAGCAGAATATGTATAATCTGCACATGAAATGAAAAGAAAATGTGTAAGGAAATTTCTTTTTCCCATTTCCTCGTCAGGAGCTGTGAATTTTAGTGCGAATTAAAGTAAGGCTAATTCTGCAGTCATCTTCTGACCTGTCAGGGTAGCTGTCACCCTCACGTCTCTCAATGCAGGTCTTTAGCTTCTTCTTGCTGAGTGCAGCCTTTGCCGACTGACAGAAAAATACCGACCATGA
>NW_011494769.1:5022092-5063185 GCF_000754665.1 Bison bison bison
TCTCATTTTTATAAAAATTTATAATGTTAAAATGATCATTTTATTCAATGTCAAGTAGATGCTCATTTATAGCTATCAAAACATTTGGAAAAGAGAAGCATAAGATTTATTTTGGCTTTGGACAGCTTATTCAGTAAACATTTTTTTATTTGCTCATTTGTAAGGATAAGGCGAAGAATAAAATCTAATTTATTATTTTATTGGAAGTCGGTATCAGAGTGATGCAGGACTGTGGATTTAAGAAATCTGTAAATCTCTTTAATAAAGGCCTGGGGAATTATTAGCAAGGACAAATGTAAAATGCCTGACAGTTACATTTCTAAAAGAAAAACACAATAATCTCATTAAAGAAATTACTGACAGCAGCTCACAGATGTTAATGGTTGAAGTAACAAAGGACATACAATATCAGAAAGTAGATTATCCTTTTCCTCTTTTAGAATTTTGCTATCGATCTAACTTATTGGGCATATCAAAATAACAAATTGTAGTTTTTCACTCAACAACCTTCTTTTGCAATAATAGTAAGCAATTTAGAATAAAATACATTTTTAGATGATAAATAATTATAATTTAAACAAAAAGAATTGTGAAACCCATTAGAGGAAGAAGGTTAGATGAAAATGATACTGGGTTCTGCAACATAAGACCTATAAGGAAGACTGCCCTGAAGCCAGTCAAATAATAAAATAGTAGTTACAGTCTGCAATATATGTATATTTTATAAATTTATATAGTTATTTATATGAAAATATTTTGAATCTTGAAGGCTATACAGGACATTATTTAGATATATGCAGTGATTTCATAGTCTTAGGAATTAGAATTGTATTAATTTTTTTCTTTCTCATGCTCACTTTCTCTTGTCATCCTAAACAAGGAATGAGTGAATTATTCACCTAAATAAAAGTCTAAGAACAGCCCAATAAGCAAGAAAGTGTGTTTTGCTTTAAAGGAAAAAAAGGCAGATGTAAAGTATTAGCTATATTATCTTCCTAATAATCTTAGATACTAGGAGACTAGGTGATTGGGTTCAGTTTTTATCTAGCTAGTGCTTTTTGAGATACTTTGTTCAATATGCCAAATTATGCTATGTATCCTGCTGTTTTACATCATAATGAATATTACCCATTTGGATTAAAACTAAGAAAGATGGTTTGTACACTTAATTCTTTAATCTTTCATCTGAGCCTCTTAAATGTTTCAGTGTTCTGAAAGCTGCACATTTCTCTAAGATGTAGTAAATATTCAATTATGTCCATTCTGTACTTGAAAAAAATGAAGGCACTTAGAGACTACTGATTGGAATAATATTTTCAAATATGTTAACGTAGCTCAAGAATCTTAAATCCTAGGCTGAGATTCACTGGGCATACTGCCCAACAACGACCTCAGCAGCAAGAATCTGAACCCCAGTACATTATGGGAATTTAGACAAGTCTCAGATGAGGACTGTTTGCGTTTTTCTACATCAAAATTTGAAAAGAAATGGTTTACATTTTCGGTGCAACTTCTTTGATGGGAGGGAAATATCTGGAAACTTAGGAATGTCTCTCCTGGTTTAGGAAGAGACATCTTTATGCCTTAGTACTAGGACAACTTAAAATATATTGTATGTAGATAAAAATACTATTCCACAACACAAGTCAAGAGATATTTAACATAGTGGTTAAACCATATAGTAAATTTTTCCTAGGATCTTTACTTGCCAAAGTAAAATTTTACTTAAAAGTCTGTATGATTTATACATTAAATTTTATCATATAACTTGGAAAAACAACAATATTTTAATTTTTAACATTTTTATCTACAGTCTAAAAAGTCAAGTCTTTATTTCATCTTTGGGTTGTGAGTTATTGGTACAATAAAAGAGAAGCTGAAAAGTAAAGTAAGAAGAAACATTTTTCTAAAGACCCAAGTTAGAAAAATGGAAGGAAGGAGTGGAATTCTTTTCATTTAGGGCATAAGAAGCCATTTAGATAGCATATATGTTGTATTTGTGCAAGAAAACATTTTTACATAGATTTGTTCATAATTATAAAATACCTTTAATGTATCAAAGTTTCTTAGAGGAGTCAAAATGAACTGAGTAAGCACTGATATGTCGAATTGGCTTAAGGGTTTATAAGGTTATTTTGGGGAGATATGGGTAAGAAGAGCTCTAATAGGGTCTAACAAGAATTATTTTACATGTAGCAGAAACTATCTCATAAACATAATGAAAATATCCATAAACATAATTAAAATACCCTTACTCTTGGAAACTTATAAATGAAAATATGGAGCTGGCTCAGACTTTCCCCAGAATTTCCTGGTAGATTAGGAAGGGGAAAAGATCTAGAAAGACATATATATTAGTTTGTCCATGTGTCTAGAAACGAAACAGTAACATTTACAGAGCACCAATTCTGTGCTTTTATGGATGTTTCCTCACTTGAGATGGTTGGGTGGCATCACCGATTCAATGGACATGAGTTTGAGTAAACTCCGGGGGTTGGTGATGGATAGGGAGGGCCTGGCATGCTGCAGCCCATGGGGTTGCAAAGAGTCAGACATGACTGAGCGGCTGAACTGAACTGGCTGAACTGAGGTGAACAGAGCTGAAGTAAATGAAGCACAGCTGCACAGTAGGAGATCCGTGCGACGCCCGTGCCTGTCTGTGCTCAGCTGCACCGCGTTGTTCTGCAGCTATTATACTCTTCTGTTTAAAACACATCCTATATTTGTTTACTTTACTTATTTCCGTGGGGTTTCGTTATTTTCACATGTGAGATGGGTTTAACCACTTATTTTGCCAAGAAAAAATGGACAAAGAGGTAAATAGAAGCACAGAGAAGTACTAAATCAGTTTGGATGTTTAAATAAAGAAAACAGCTGGGCCTAGGATTCTTTGGATGTTAAAATAGCGTTCTCCAGCAGACTTCACTACACATTTTTTAGGGTCAAGTTAACATAGGTAAAACTAACCCTTTCCCCTTCTGTATTCAATTCAAGGGCAGGCAAAGCCTCAGGGTAGACCTACATTTCTGATTCAAGAACATGGTTACTCTGTTAAGCATCACAATGAACTTAGAGTTCTTAGGTGATCAGAGGAATGACTTCTAGGAAGTTAAAACAAGCCAACCAACCCATGTGTATGGTGGTGGGAAGGTTTGCTTCAGTTGAGGTACTACTTTTGCCACTTCTCCCCCATCCTCAAATATCCAGTGACATTACTATTGATTAGACAATGAGCTATGAATGGAGATAAAAAATGAATTAAATTTGTCCTCCAAGAGACTTCTTTTAGGGCGCTGCTTCTGTGTAGATGCAGTTTAGAGAAATGACTTGCCCAGAGAAGCACAACTGGTAGTTACCTATGACAATGGAGCCATTTGCAAGATTAGCTTAAAAAAATTTTAAACCGATAGGGTCCACTCTGGGCTAATTCAATCGGAGTTCTTTGAGTATGGCCTTGATATCAGTATTTCTAGATTGAGAACTACTGATCTAGATCCATTATAAAAAATGCCAAATTATATATTTTGCCAGAAGTCTTTTTATCAACACACATCTAACTAACTGACGACACGCCTGTTACTATGTGTACAAAAGTGAAAAACAGAAAAGCACCTGCTGCCAAGTAGAGAATAGTCTAGTAGGGATAGAGGATGAAGCAGTGATCAAACCACAATGTAATAGGGGCAATAATCAAGACAGCTACGAGACACTGGGGAGTGACCTACAAAGCATCAGGGAAGCAGAGGGCCAGTGGAACTGGCGGTACCATCTTGCTGTAAAATATAGGAAAAATTACATGACCTTTTTGAGTGTGGTTTTTCATTAAAAGAAAAAGGTTAGACTACACAGCTAAAGTTCTTGTAGGAAAATGCTATTGTGTGCTAATCCTTTAGGAAAGCCTTTTGGAGCACTTTTGAAGCACATCAGACACATAGTTAAAACTGCAAGTTGGGCCAAGTTGGGAACCTGTGCATTTAATGAACATTCCTTATAATCATATAATCATTCCATATAATCAGGAGAAGGCAATGGCACCTCACTCCAGTACTTTTGCCTGGAAAACCCCATGGACGGAGGAGCCTGGTAGGCTGCAGTCCATGGGGTCTCGAAGAGTCGGGCTCGACTGAGCGAATTCAATTCACTGCACTTCACTTTCACTTCACTTCCTTATAATCAAGGGATTCCCTGGTGGCTCAGAGTTAAATAATCCACCTGGTCAGGAAGATCCCTAGAAAAGGAAATGGCAACCCACTCCACTATTCTTGCCTGGGAAATCCCATGGAGGGAGGAGCCTGGCAGGCTACAGTTGCAAAAGAGTTGAAAATGACTTAGAGACTAAACAACAACTTTATAAGCAAAACATTTCATACACACAGACGCACACTAACTGGTCATTTCCCCCAATAATTTTTGCTGCATAACCAATCACCCCAAAACTTGGTGGGCTAGAACAACTATATTTATTTTGATTGCAAATCTGCAATTTGGGCAGTGATTAAAGGTAATATCTTGTCTCCGCTTCATTCTTTGTCATCTAGGGCCTGAACGTTGAAGCTTAGAATCACCTAAGACTTTCATTCATGTCTGGTGGTTGATGCAAGGGATTAAACAGCTGAGAGGCTAGAATAGCCTGGGACTCCTCAAGGATCTTCTATCTCTAGGTGGTCTTTCCATGTGGTCTGCAGCATGGAGACTCAGGGCTCAGTGTAGGTGTGTATCCTAAATGAACCAGGGTAGTCACACAACTTCTCCCTCTACAGTCTCAGAAATCATACAGTCTTATTTCAGTCATGTCTTTTTTGCTAGAAGTGAGTCACTAGACCAACCTCCATGCAAGGGGAGAGGAATTAAACTCTACCTTTTTATGGGAGGATAGAAAATATTTGTAGACCACCATGATAACCAAACAGTAGAACTTTATACATGATAACATTTACATTTAAACACAAGATTTCTTTTGACCCTTTAGTTTTCAGTTCAGTTCAGTTCAGTTCAGTAGCTCAAGCGTGTCCAACTCTTTGCGACCCCATGAATCGCAGCACGCCAGGCCTCCCTGTCCATCACCAACTCCCGGAGTTCACTCAGACTCACGTCCATCGAGTCAGTGATGCCATCCAGCCATCTCATCCTCTGTCATCCCCTTCACCTCCTGCCCCCAATCCCTCCCAGCATCAGAGTCTTTTCCAATGAGTTAGCTCTTCGCATGAGGTGGCCAAAGTACGGGAGTTTCAGCTTCAGCATCATTCCCTCCAAAGAAATCCCAGGGCCGATGTCCTTCAGAATGGACTGGTTGGATCTCCTTGTAGTCCAAGGGACTCTCAAGAGTCTTCTCCAACACCACAGTTCAAAAGCATCAATTCTTCAGCGCTCAGCCTTCTTCACAGTCCAACTCTCACATCCATACATGACCGCAGGAAAAACCATAGCCTTGACTAGATGAACCTTTGTTGGCAAAGTAATGTCTCTGCTTTTGAATATGCTATCTAGGTTGGTCATAACTTTCCTTCCAAGGAGTAAGTGTTTTTTAATTTCATGGCTGCAGTCACCATCTGCAGTGATTTTGGAGCCCAGAAAAATAAAGTCTGACACTGTTTCCACTGTTTCCCCATCTATTTCCCATGAAGTGATGGGACCAGATGCCATGATCTTCGTTTTCTGAATGTTGAGCTTTAAGCCAACTTTTTCACTCTCTACTTTCACTTTCATCAAGAGGTCTTTTAGTTCCTCTTCACTTTCTGCCATAAGGGTGGTGTCATCTACATATCTGAGGTGATTGATATTTCTCCCGGCAATCTTGATACCAGCTTGTGTTTCTTCCAGTCCAGTGTTTCTCATGATGTACTCTGCATATAAGTTAAATAAGCAGGGTGACAATATATAGCCTTGATGTACTCCTTTTCCTATTTGGAACCAATCTGTTGTTCCATGTCCAGTTCTAACTGTTGCTTCCTGACCTGCATACATTTCTCAAGAGGCAGGTCAGGTGGTCTCATAATCAAATTTTTATAGTAGATTCAGAAGTTAGTCAGTGAATAATTAACATTAAGGACTACTCAAAGAAATAACAGCTGTTTCCTAATTATGATAGTAATTCCTAGAAAAGTTGAAAGCCAGTGAAGTATAGCTAATAATATTTACACAGTATCTCTTATGTATTGCTATGCAGGTACTAATACACTTCATATCTTTAGCTCATTTAGTCCTTCTGACAAGTCTATTAGGTAGGTACTTATGTTATTTTCATAACAGAGGCTTATATAGGTGAAGGAAATTCCCTAAGTTCAAAAAGCTATCAAAGGGAAGAGCAAGGATTTTCACCAGTTAATTCTCACTCCCAAGACCAAGGTCTTAATAGTCATACTATTAATAACTGGAAGGGTTGTGGTGGCCTAGATATTCAGTATAATGAACTTATAATATTTACAAAACTTGTTCCTTCCAGAGAGTATGGAGTTTGAAATAAATTTATATTAACTCTTGCTTTCCCTCTCAAATTTTGTTTATATGTTGTATTGTGACCCAATATCACTCATTTGCAAATTTGAGTGTGCATAAACGAATCAAGTAAAATTTATACTCAACTTTGACTTTCTAGCTTAAAAACCATTAATATTAGTATATCACCAGAACTCTCTCTAAAGGCCCAATAAACTTAAGCAATCATGGGTTCTCTGAACCTTCTGACAGTGAGATACCAGAGCACCTTGTTGCCCACTTGGTCCTTTGAGGGGACGACAGGAAATTTACAAAAAGCATGTGAAACAGTTGGAAATGAGCATGTCGCCCTTTACATACATTCTTTTGTCTTCTCTGCATGGTGCTTTGTCAAAAATGTCTGAATCATTTCACATCTAATTTTTGCATATCTTTGTCTGATGAAAGTTGATGTGATGTAAGCAATGAAGAGAAAGAACTTTCCAGTAAATGCAGATCCTTTTATTTCACCCTCCCTGCAACAGAACACTGCTCATGTTAGCAATAAAATGCCTTTCCATTCAGGACTGCCACTGCAGTCTCCTTCCAGGGCAGGGAATGGGGTGATTTCAGAGATTCCATCTGTGAGGCAGAGTCAGCAGCAGTGCTGGGTGCTCAGCTGCCTAATTAGGTCATGGGACAGCTGAGGCAAAGAAACAATAAGGTGTCAGGTGAGGTGGAGATCAGGTAATCAGTTTGGAGCATGGGACAAGGGAGGCATGAGAGGGTTAAATAAAGAAGACGACAGTTGCAATGGCAGTGGTAGGAGGAGAGTCCTAGAAGTGAAAACCATTTGAAAAATCAAATACATAAGAACCCGTGTCTTCTTTGTACCGCTTTGCATATAGCTAGGTACCTTTCTACCAATATATTCAAAATTGTAATTCCGAAATATATTCTGGCCCAAATTTTTCATGCCTTTGCCATGTCATTTTAGAGACTGGGGAACCAGTGGGGTAGATGGCATCTTTACTCACTATGCTGTCCCTTTATCCTAGAATCCATTAATCTATGATTATTAATGATGCTGCTGCTGCTGCTAGGTCAGCTTCAGTCGTGTCCAACTCTGTGTGACCGCATAGACGGCAGCCCACCAGGCTCCTCTGTCCCTGATATTCTCCAGGCAAGAACACTGGAGTGGGTTGCCATTTCCTTCTCCAATGCATGAAAGTGAAAAGTGAAAGTGAAGCCGCCCAGTTGTGTCTGACTCAGTGACCCCATGGACTGCAGCCTATCAGTTTCCTCCATCCATGAGATTTTCCAGGCAAGAGTACTGGAGTGGGTTGCCATTGCCTTGTCTGTTATTAATGATGAAGATCCTCAATACGTTCATTCAGTAAACTAAAGGGTCCTTAAAATATTAAGGTTCTAGGGACATGAAGATGATTGCAATTTAGCTTTTGGCTTCAAGGCAAGGCAGACACATACCTAAATGTTAGTACAATGTGATTAATGATATAATAGATGCATATGTAATAATAAATGGGGTAGTTTAGCTGCACACTAGGAATGTTGGAGAAGGTTCTGCAAAGTAAACAGGGCTGTGGATGGAGGATAAATCAAGTGTTCTCTGGGAGAAAAATATTCCATGGTAGAGATATCAGTATGGAATGGCACACAGGGCTGAGTGCATTGGGATCTGGTGTGTAGTTTGGGGTGTCTGAGAATAAAGGGGACATGGCATGTGAAATAGGTCTGTAGGAAGGTCCAAGCTGAGGCAAAACCTTGTATCCCATGCTTTAAAGTATTAGTTTAGCATCATATTTACTAAATCTAATTGCCTATAATAACGTACAAGAAACCTTGCGTAAATCTAAAACTGCCTTTTCAATGCCTCAGTTTCCTCATCTGCAAAATAGGGATAATTATTCTGATTTTCATTCCTACTGCCAATGCTCTCGTTCACCCTCACTCAGTCGTGTCCTACTCTTTGCAGCCCCATGGTCTTTAACTGCTGGACTCCTCTGTCCAGGGAATTTTCCAGGCAAGAATACTAACTGGGTTGCCATTTCCTTTTCCAGAGTATTTTCCTGATCCAGGGATTGAACACGTGTCTTTTGCACTTCCTGCATTGCAGGCAGATTCTTTACCACTGCACCACCTGCAGAGCCTCCTACAGCCGATACTTAATACTAATCTTGTTATTGCCTGTCCATACTATTACAATAATATTCATACTTGCATCCCTGACTTCAGTCTCTCCTCCTTAAAGTACATTCTTGTGCCATTATTAGATTAGAGACAAAAACATAATAAAGAATATATATTAATATAATATCAAATATATAAGATAATTAGAATATAATAAAGAATATATAAGATATATTATCATCTATCTTCAAAGCTCCCCATCCCCAAAGAAAAAATCCCAAACTTTCTGAAAAGGCAGTTAAGACTTTCCACCAACTGATTGAAACCTGATTTTATTTTCTATCCCAATACATCCTACAATGTTGCTTTCTTGGACTGTGTGACCTACTGCATTCTTTTGTCTGATACAGTCCCTCCACTGCTTTACTCTTCTCTCTGCCAAGATCTTATTTAGTTTTTAAGATCCAGCAAAATGCTACTTAGTATAGTCAGAAATAATATCTTTAGCTTCTGAGTTCTTAAACAGCCATGTGTGATCAAAGTATCTTGGCCAGAACTCTCCTTCTGCTATTACCATTTGTGACATTTTGGCACAATACTAACTTCTCTAAGTCCTAGTTTTCTTCACCATAAAATAGGTAAAATATGTGTAATAATACTTCTTCACAGGGCAGTTGCATGATTTAGATAATACATAAGGAAAACCTTTTATAAACTTTTCAGGCATATTTTAATGTGAGCAACAGCATGGGGATTCCAAAAGTAGAATGAAAAGTAAAAATGACAACTAGAAGCAAAAATTAAGTCCCCAAAAGGTCACATACTCCATGATTAAAATTAAGGATACATCCCTGAATTTAACTACAATGAGTATATCTATAGAATTGGAGTAACATTAATAATATCTACATCATGGAGTTATGAGATGGTTTAATGAGATAATATATGTGAAAGCAATATGAAAGAAATAATAATATGATGGAACAAACATTATTGATTATTTGTTTCTTAAGTCACCATGACCATTCTCTATCCTAAACTGAGTTAATTATGTGCACTTCTTATAAAACATGTGAAACTGTAAGAAATTTGAGGGTGAGCTGAGGTTTTAATCATGTTTATTCTCCCATGGAATAAATAAGTGAAGCTTATAAGATGAGTGAATTTCTTATCAAAACAACACTCCTCACGTTTGGTGGAGAGTAGTCTGTGCTCAGGCTTTGGTCTGTAATCACAGCATCTTTCCCTGCCTGACCATTGTTACCTGTGTGGCAGCGTGGGTGAAACACTAGCTTATCTCTTACATATATTTTAGTTTCAAACATCTGAATCATTAGAGAAAGATTCCTTTGCCCTTACTCATCTCTATCAGTATACTTCTTCCTCTGATTTTTATGATCACAATTTCCCACGTTGCTATAGTTGCAGCTCTCATCTTCATGCAATATTCCTCCTCCACTATCTAACCCTGCAATGTACCAGTATTTCCTTTTTCATTGTAACTTACTGGAAAAATTCAATTTTCACATCTGTCTGGTAGATTTGACTGATACTCTGCTCTCCCTACGTCAATATTACTGGGAATTCCATGCATGTAAAACTGAATGGTGCAGAATGAAAACCAAATGTTAAACTTTAGCTCTAACACAAGGAGCTTCTTTTTCTGTTGCACAATTGTCTTTGGATGCTATGCCTATCACTCAACACTTAATTTTTGCATGGACTACATGAACAATGATTACTTATATGGATACACTTTGAAGTTATCTTTAATTGATTAGTGTCATATATTGAATGGACAGTTGATTTTAGTGAGGTTTTTTTTTTCCCATTAAATGTTGCCTAGTTCTAGCCAAGACTTCCAAATTAATGACAAGTCTGGCATTGGAATATAATCTGAACACTGTTTTTCAGTTTGAAAAATAAGAATTAACTGGAATGTGGTCATTGCACAAAACTGGTGTCATTACAACTAATAGCCTTGCAAAAGTCTATTGGTGAATTATATTGTGAAAGTCATAATAAATATCAGGAAAAATAGTTTTGCTCCTCATGTCCCAGTAGAGGGTGAGGTGTCTGGGAACACTTTTATAAGTCTTATTTTTGGTGCCCTTTTTTTAAAACAAGGAACATGTATTGCTTTTGAACACTTATATAAGTGATTGTTGTTGTTTATCAACAACATCATTATCGTTACCCACAAAACACTAAAGTAAGGCTCCTGTCTGAAAAATCCCAAGGTATGAAGGGCTGAATTCTGAGACTCTGAGTGTGGGTTTCAAATGTGGGTGAAATCAGGGCAGAAGGAGAGTATAGGGAGAAAGGAGTGATGCCTGAGCATCTACTGTGTCCTGTGCTCTGGGCAAAGGGATTCCATCTCATCATTTCAGTCTGTTCTGAACAACCCTGTGAGGTAAGTGGCATTACTTCCACTATACAGATAAATACATCAAGACTCAGATTTTAGACTTGTCAGACTCCAGAGCCCAAGCTCTTTCTACTTCATAAAATGTATGAAATCAATGCATACAACTACACAAGTTTGAATCAAAGAGAATTTCTGCTATAGAAATAGCTTTGTGCAATCTTGACAATGTTACTGGTCTTGACCACATGTGTTAATAATATCTCAAACTTCTGTGGATTCAAGATCTCTACTAACATTGTAATATAGGAATATTGTGTGTTAGGTGAAGAATATTGACCTAATTCTCTGACTATTCTCAAGAGAAATCAGATTTCCTTTATCACCATATGCATGCTGACAAATGACAGGCACAAAGTGATTATTGAAAAAAATGCCTGTCGTGGAGACAGCATAGAGTATTAGAAACAGGATATGAGCACAGGAAGTAATGGGGTGGAGGGATAAACCACAAAAACAACAGGAGAGTCCAAGAGGACTCTATCTGTTATTACTTCCACCAGCTATTTTGCAGATGAAAGTGTGAAAGTCACTCATCATGTCTGACTCTTTGCAACCTCATGGACTGCCAACCATGGAATTCTTCAGGCCAGAATACTGGAGTGGGTAGCCTATCCCTTCTCCAGGGGATCTTCCCAACCCAGGGATTGAACCCAGGTCTCTTGCATTGCAGGCGGATTCTTTACCAGCTGAGTCACAGGGAAGCCTGAGAATACTGGAGTGGGTAGCCTATCCCTTCTTCAAGTGGGTCTTCCCAACCCAGGAATCAAACTGGAGTCTCCTGCATTGCAGGTAGATTCTTTACCAACTGAGCTCTCAGGGAAGCCATTTTGCAGATGGCAATACTAAGCTCAGAGGTTTGCTGCTCAATCACTCCTAACAGTAGGCTGGCTTCATGGTTGGGTTTGAAACATCCTCCAACAGTTGGGTTAGCAGATAGTTCTAACACATAGTTGTCTGTGGGTTTAATACCAAAATTGGATCTTTGGGGTTTCAGGTTACTATAAAGGTCATATTGTTATTTAGCCTCTAAGTTGTGTCTGACTCTTTTGTGACCCCATGGACTGCAGCTCACCAATCTCCTCTGTCCATGGGATTTCCCAGGCAAGACTACTGGAGTGGGTTACCATTTTCTTCTCCAGGGGATCTTCCCTACCCAGGGATCAAACCTGAGTCTCCTGCATTGGCAGGTGGGTTCTTTACTGCTGAGCCACCAGGGAAGCCCCATAAAGATGATGGCTCTAGGCTAAATTAGACTAACCCTGCATGAAGATTCAGATTTCTGTGGGTATTGAAAATACTGCTACTACTACAACAATTACCATGAGAACAGCAGCTACTATTACTATTACTGCTGCTGCTGGCATTTATTAGGTAATATATAGTTGTTTGTAATTTACAAAATATTTCCTCATCTATCATGTTATTTGAATATCATAATAACCCTGTGCAGTGTTATTGGAGAGAGGAGAAAATCCATGATATGATATTTTAGTCTTGTTAAAATTTCAAGCTGAAGTGTTTGCTTCTCAATTTTTGATATCCTTTTCTGCACTTTAAAATGGTTGCAAGAGGCTAATGTTATCCCTGTCTGTCTCCAGGGGCATTGAAAAAAATTAAATGAAACACTATTGTGAAAATTCTCAGGAAACTGCAAAGCTCTAATTCCTTAGCATTATTGAGAGGCACTTATTACACAGAAACTCCATGAAGGAAGATATTACATTATCTTGAAAAGGGATATAACGTAATAATTAGAACAAAGGCTCTAGAATTAGACTGTATCAGATGATTTCTAACTTGGGCAAGCTACTTAGCCTGTGTTTTAGTTTCCTCATCTCCAAATTAGAGATCATAGAATTGATGCAAAGATTAAATATATATATACACATACATATATATTGGAGAAGGGAATAGCAACCCACTCTAGTATTCCTGCTTGGTGCGTCAAGAGGAGCTTGGCAGGCTACAGTCCGTGGGGCTGCAAACAGTTGGACTTGACTAAATGAATAACACACACACACACACACACATACATACATACATATATATATATTACATAAAATTCTTTTAATAGTGTCTGACATGTACTGAGTTCTGTTTAAGTAAGTGTTGCTAAGTCACTTTAGTCGTGCCTGACTCTGTGTGACCCCATAGACAGCAGCCCACCAGGCTCCCCCTTCCCTGGGATCCTCCAGGCAAGAATACTGGAGTGGGTTGCGGCTATGGCTGCACTATGACATATTGTAGATGATCAATAATACATTTTTAATATATAAAGTAATAAACATAGAGCAGGTGGGACAGTATTGTAGTTCAATATTGCAGGAGTGTTAGTCAGTTGTGTCTGACTCTTTGTGATCCCATGGACTTGAGCCTGCCAGGCTTCTCTGTCCATGGGATTTCCCAGGCAAGAATATAGGAGTGGGTTGCCATTCCCTTCACCAGGGGATCTTCCCAACCCAGGGATCAAACCCAGGTTTCTTGCATTGCAGGCAGATATTTTTTAACACTGAGCCATCAGGGAAGCCCACTATTGTAGGAAAGGAAGAGAAATATTCTTGAAACAATTTGCCCTACCACCTAATAAAATAATGGATGCTCATAATGATAACTGAGTCATCCAGGAAAGTTACAAGTAAGTTCAGAAGTCTTAAAGCCAGAGAGATAACTGCAAGATTTTCCTATATATTGTGGTCAAAGTCCTCTGCATGTCTTTCGTGTTAATTATTACAACAAACCAGTGGTGTATATTGAACATCACTCTAATGTAGAGAGAAGAAAAATTGATAGTCAAGGAAATTCCTTGGTCCAAAATCACCTGGAAATGTGTGGACATAGGAATCTAAGATTTTCTGAATCAGGTGCATTTTCTACCACCCTAGATTCCACTCAAAGCTGAGTCTTTACTTGTCAGACACAGTAGCGTGAAATATACCACTGGAATCATTTGTCTTTCTGTTTAGCTACCAGTTTTCTCCTTATCCTCTTAACCAAGAGGAGGAGTGGTGGTGAGTGCAAATAGGGAAGAGAACAAGCATTCTGTGAGAACTTATAAGGATCAGGCATCTTGAACGGTATCCCATTTATTAATTTTTTCCCCAGATTTATTAGGGTATAATTGACAAATAAAATGGTGTATATACTTAAGGTGTTTAATGTGATGGTTTGTTATATGTATGTATTGCAAAATCATTACCACAATCAAGTTGAGTAACATACATAGTTAACATATTTTTCTGTGTGTGGTGAGAACACTTAAGGTTTACTCTAGCAAATTTCAGGTACACAGTATAACAGTATTAACTATACTTAGCATACTGTACATTAGATCCTCAGAAATTATTTATCTTATAACTGAAACTTTTTACCCTGTGACCAACATCTCCCCATCTCCCTTCTGTCCCCTCAATCTTTGGCAACCATCATGCTAGCCTCTGTTCCTATGAGTGTGACTCTTAGATTGCACATGTAAGTGACACTATACAGTATTTGCTTTTTTACAATCTGGCTTATTTCACTCAGCATAATGCTCTCTAGGCTTATCCATGTTCTTGCAAATGGCAGGATCTTTTTTCTTTTCTGTGGCTGAGTGGTATTACATTATTTATACATATATGTACCACATTTTCTTTATCTATTAATTTATCAACAGATGCATGTTGTCTCTATATCTTGACTATTATGAATACTGCTGCAATGAACATGAGATGCAGATTTCTTTTTGAGCTCCTGATTTCAAGTCTTTTGGATATATACACAGAGATGGGCTTGTTACATCATATATTTATTCTATTTTTAATTTTTTGAGGAACTGCCATAATATTTTCCATAGTAGCTATTCAACAGCGCATAAGGGTTCCCTTTTCTCCACATTCTTGCCAATGAGTGTTATCTTTGGGAAAATGTCTTCTCAGGCATTTGACCATTTTAAATGGCATCATTTGTTTGTTTTTTATGCTATTGAGCTGTATGAGTTCTTTATACGTTTCAGATATTAACCACTTATCAGATATATAGTTTGCAAGTATTTTCTGATCTTGTATAGGTTCCTTTTAATTTTGTTGATGTTTTTCTTTGCTGGGGAGAACCTTTTGTGTTTGATGCAGTTCCACTTGTTTATTTTTGCTTTTGTTGTCTATGTTTTTGGTGTCATATCCAAAAAGTCATTGCCAAGGAGCTGTTCCTGGAGTATACTGGTATAGGTCCTCTGTTTGATTTGAATTCATTTTGAGTTAGTTTTTGTGTATGGTATAAGATAGGGGAGCAATTTCATTCTTTTGCCTGAAGATATCCAATTTTCCCAGCATCATTTATTGAAAAGACTGTCCTTTCCTCATTGCATATTCTTGGCTTCCTTGGCAAATATTAGTTGTCTGTACATGTGTAAGTTTATTTCTGGGCTCTTGATTCTGTTCCACTGGTCTGTGTCTTCTTTATACACTACTGTACTGCTTTGATGATATCTTTGCAGTATACTTTGAAATTAGGAACTATGCCGCCTCCAGCTTTGTTCTTTTTTTTTTTTTTTCAAATGGCTTTAGTTGCCAAAGTCTTTTGTAATTCTATACTAATTTTAGGACTGTTTTTTTTCTATTTCCATGAAAAATACCACTGGCATTTTGATAGGGATTTTATTGAGTCTCAAATGGCTTTGGGTAGTATGGACATTTTAATAATATTAATTCTTCCAATCAATGAAAACAAGATATATTTCCACTTATTTATGTCTTTTATTTTAATCAATGTGTTATAGTTTTCAGTATTCAGATCTTTCATTTCCCTAGCTAAATTTATTCTTAAGCATTTTATTGTTTTGATACTATGGTAAATGAGCTTTTCTTTATTTCTTCTTCAGATAGTTCATTGTTATTGAAACACAACTGTTTTTGATATGTTTGTTTTGTATCTGCAGTTTTACTGAATTCCTTTAATATTTTTAACAGTTCTTTTTGTGGAGTCTTTAGAGTTTTACTCTTTATTGGAATATGGGGTAAACGGAGTAAATCAGCTAAGCTTGAGTGATTTAGCTAAGACTGCACAGCTAGCAGATAGCTGATAAGATGCTATACCACAATATGACTCAAAAGCCTGTATACGAGACAGCAAAAGAGACACTGATGTATAGAACAGTCTTTTGGACTCTGTGAGGGAGGGAGAAGGTGGGATGATTTGGGAGAATGACATTGAAACATGTATAATACCATATATGAAACGAGTCGCCAGTCCAGGTTCGATGCATGATACTGGATGCTTGGGGCTGGTGCACTGGGACGACCCAGAGGGATAGTATGGGGAGGGAGGAGGGAGGAGGGTTCAGGATGGGGAACACATGTATACCTGTGGCGGATTCATTTTGATATATGGCAAAACCAATATAATATTGTAAAGTAAAAAAAAAAAAAAAAGCCACGTTCTTTCTACCTCAGAGGGAAATTGCCTTATGCAACAGCGAGAGCTGCCCTGAACTCTGTGTGATGCAGCTTTGCATTTACAGAATGCAAAGCAAAACCTTAGAGAAACCTCCTAATCACCCAGTGATGACTGATCTTTTAGTAAAGCAGACTGCTTTTGCCAAGAGAGTGCCATTCATGGTATTTCATGCCTTAGTTTAGAATTTCTCAAAATGTGGAATGTGAGCTAAAGATTCTTATTAAAATTCTAATCATTGTATATTTATTTTAATGTTTTAAAAAATATGATCAGTTATTAGAATAGGAGAAAGAGAAAACTTCCTCAATAAAGAATGCAATGAGTAAAACATTTGTTATTTTAAAGAAAACATTATGTAAATAAAAATACAGGTGGTGGGGGTGGACATGGCAAAATTCACAGAAGGAAATCATAAGAGGAAAACAATTATATTGAAGTGCAATTATCAAAACATTAGAAAACTCAAATTATAAACTAGCAATATACATGATTTTTTAAGATATTACATAACTAGTTCTAGAGGTAGATCTATTAATGATGATTGCAATTTTGAAGTAGTGACGAGTATAAGTGCTATTTTCGGAGATCTGCGGTAAATGTCATGTGATGGGAAAATATCTGTGCTTTCTCTTGGTACCAAAGTCACAGGCATTGTGATGTCACTGTGCTTTATCACCTGTGTTTATTGCTGAACGAACAATATATATGAGTTGGAAGTTAGAGCAATTCAGATATGATTCTGCCCCTTTAAATGCTCTTTGAGATTAACTTGATTTAAATCCTACTGCTAGAAAGTAATATCTGTGTTAACTTAGCAAGTGACCTAGGCTCTCAAAGCCCCCAGAGGGGTAGGTGGTAACAGAAATTTGTGGAGCTTATGGGTTTGTAGAGTCTAAATGCTTGGCACAATGCAGGAACTCACTAAATGTTATAAACATGTTCCTAATGTTCCAACCATAGTCCGGGTGAGCATTCAGTCGGCAGGGGCTACATTCTAGGAACAGTCCAACTATCAAGAGACTTACTCAATGCCTCACTTTCCCCCATGGGGCTCAAATGGAAAGATTCCATTTCCATTCCTGGCAAAATTCATGATAACACTAAATGAGCTTGCTTTTGTTTAAACTTGCATTTAGTGACTAAGAAAAAATGATTCCATTGAGACATGCATGTAGAAGAGTGGATGAAAATGTGGATTTTAAACACCCATGATGTTTTTAGGCTACACGATATCAGGGCAAGATGATACATGCAGTGCACTGTCTGAAGCAGTAAGCATTAAAAGTGAAGACATTAATGGGGGAACAGCATTTACCAAGGTATTTCATGAGTAGGGAAAGTATCAGGATTTCCTCCTCTAATGTAGTCTGCTGTGATATTGTACAGGTTGGATCTACTCTATGAAATAGTTCCCCATTATGGGTTAGAGAGTGGCAAGCTCCCTCATGATCCGCTCCACTTTAATGCTTTTAAAGGGAGTGAATTTAATATTGAAAATGAAAAATGTGCATGCTGATTTTACCTAATGGAAATTTGTCCACTTTGCTTCTTGGTAAAAACCCTGCATCAGGAATGAAATTTGGAAAGAGTTTAGATAAAAGAGTTTGAAAATAGTTATTGATGAGATGTGATACGTACTGTTAAGTGGAAACCGTGAACGATCATTCCCAGTTCACCTGAATGGGAAGTTTACAGTGCACATTGCTTTTGTAATGGGGCTGATATTCAAGTCTTTGGAGAGGATTATATACGTAAAGAGAAGTCCGTGGAGAGGACATTATGATATCAAGACAATGACAAAACAAATTTCAATGCAAATCTATAGAGACCATATTACAATGTCAAGGCGAAAGCAAAATGTAAGTCTAGAGAGACCATTTTACAATGTCAAGACAATGGTAAAACAATGTCGCTGAAAAATTATTGAGACCACATTGCCATGTTAAATTACAATGTCAAAACATTATCATTGCAAGTCTTTAGAGATCATGTACCTCTTTTAAGATAATAGCAAAACAATGGAACTTGAAATAGCAAACAATGGAACAAAGGAATTTTATGTAAGTCCCTGTTACTATCAGGAGAAGATGGTAAAAATGTAAAGGGAAGTCAAAAGGTTGTTAAAGAAACAAACAGTGACAAACTACAAGATTGTGCAGTACATCCAGTTAGCATTCAACTTTATTCTTGCTTGGAAGAAAATAAAGTTTCTCAAGTAGAATTAAGATCACAAGCAAGTTTAGCCAAAGAATGGCACAAAGTCAGGGACAAGTGACTGAGACATTAGATCCATTATAAGCAATTAATTTAGACTTAGAATTTCACTACTTTTCCCAAATAACTGGATTATTGTTTCAATTATTCAGGTGAATTTTCTTCATAACATGAACTTCACAAACCCTGCTTCTGATTCCTGCTTTGCCTGCAACCTCTGTTGTGAGGTGGCGTCCATCACTCACTGTTAAACTTAGCCTCAGCTCATAGCTGCCACTATGTGTCAATCCCTGAGCTAGACACTGTGGGTAAAATGGTTTTTTTCTCTTTCTTATGAAGCTCAGAGGAGTAAGGAAATTACCCATACAAAGGTGATATTCACAAACAGGGTGTAGAAAGAGTGCTTTCTAATTGCAGCTGTGCTGCCTTATTGCTTTATGAATTAGGTACACTGCCTGTCCGAGCTATGTGCAGGGTTCTCTGTAGAGAAAACAGGAGGATACACACACACGTTGCTACCACTTACATTCTAGAAACTGGACTGGGAATCCAAGGCTGTGAGCTTTGTACAAGTTGCTTAACTTTTCCGGGTTTATTTGCCTGTATAATGAGGGTGTTGATTGTGATCTCATTGGCCCTTTTCTAGTTCTAAATTGGTTTTTTAGAATTAACTAAAATGTTTGTGCCTTGTATGAATAACTATCTGTCAAAACTGTTGTCATAATCCCCACCATCACACCCAAAATAGGTGCCATGGTGCCATTCTTTTTTATAAACTTTCATTTGTGTGAAGACTTACAAATGAATTTGTGGCAGAATTTAAGTTAAAATAATAGCTATGAATACTTATAGACATGATTTAATATAGATATTTTAGTTTTATACATATATTTTTAAAACAATGGTTTAGAAACAGAGACAATGAGACTTCAAGGAAATGCTATAGAACATCGCAGAAGCTTGGAATCTTTGAACAACTCCTGGAGGGGTAGAGCATTAGAGGAGCAGGATGTGTTGGCAATCCTCTGTACCTCTGCTTTTTAATATGGTGTGTGATAAACATAGATTCACTAGAGACTCAGAATAAATAATAAAAGAGTTTATTTTAGCACTGCGTCAGATACTAGTGATAGAAGTAAACAATTGCTATTATCAAGTGAGAACTTATCATATGCAGATTTTTCTGTTCTTTGCCCTAATTTCTCAAAGCCTTACATAGTCTTTTTCATTTTTCCAGAAAAAAAAAAAGAAGCTAAAAAAGGTTAATTCACATGTAAAAAGCCACACTACTAACACATGGCTGAGTCAGGAATGGGGTCAAGATTTACCAGACTTTAAAATCTGTGATCAACTAACAGTATAATCAGTGAGAAAGAAAAAAGTTGAATTCCATTATAATCCCTGCACTGACAACCATAAGCTACAGAACCTGTCCTCTGTCATTTTTTTTTCTTTTTGCATTATATCATTTATTCAATGACAAACTCCGAGGGTCTTCGATCTCAGATGGTTTGATCTTAGATGGTTCGATCTCAGATGGTCATTATTCTACTTTCTCCTCTCCACCTTCAACCTCTTCCTCATCAGGCTTTTTGCCTGAGGTAGAAAAACATGCATCTCATATACCTTTAAGAAAGTCTTTTAATCTTAGCTTTTTTTTTTTTTTTAATTTAGATTTTACTCGTCATGGCCAAGACTCTCAGAGGACTAGCTCTCCGCCTGCCATTTACATTTATGTCTTATCCTTTCTAAATTTGAGTATTTGTGGCTTTTATCAATTCTGAAAAATTCTCAGCTATTATTTTTTTCAGATACTGCCTCTTCTACATTCTGTTTTTCTTTTAATAATGTTTTTATAGGTTTTATGTTATGTTGGACAGTCACATTCTAGAAACATTCCATGTTTCTAATCTTTCTTCAGATTTTCCACCTATATATTTTCTTGGGTGGCATCAGGGTAATTTCCCCAGATCTTTCTTCTAGTTCACTATTCCTCTCAACTTTGTTAATTCTATTACTTACCTGTCTGTCTGATGTTTAAGCTTTGTTTAGTGTCAATTACTTTTTTACTGTGTATTTTTATTTTTAAAATAATAACTTTTCCCCAGAATTTCCCAGGATTGTGTTTTTTCCCCTTATGCTTCCTTTTTTTTTTTTAATCATCCACGTTTTAAAGTCTCTGTTCAATAGTTCTATCATAACAAATTCTGAGGGTCTAGAATCTTCCTAAAGAATCAGTCTGATCCTTTCTCATGATACATTGTTTCTTCTGAGTGTGTGCATGTTAGTATTGGTGTGTATTTTGTTTTCTGTTTTTTTAAAATATTTATCTATTTATTGTTTATTTGGCTGTGCTGGGTCTCAGCTGCAGCACTCGGGATATTTGTTGCAGTGTGCGGGTTCCCGTAGTTGCAGCATGCATGATCCAGTTCCCTGACCAGGGATTGAACTCAGGTTCCTGCATTGAGAGCACAGCACTGGACCACCAGGGAAATCCCTGTGTGTATATTTTGTATTAAAGACTTCAGCTCATCTGCTCAGAGTTGTGGTGTGGTTTTCTTTTGCCTCTGGGGTTGAACATACATCCCTCCCAAGATATTTTTGGTTTTGGCAGTTATTCTAGGGTTACTGATGGCTGAAGACCACTTTTTTACTTTAAGTCCTATTTCTGATAGCTCTTAGACCCCATTTGCAGTTTAATTAAAACTAAAAATTCAAACAGGGGCAAGTCTAAGGTTTAAGATTCTTAGAGGAGACTCTTTTCTAGCCAGAGACAAGGCTCAGAGACACTGCTACTGCTGAATCGCTTCAGTCGTGTCCAACTCTGTGCGACCCCAGAGACAGCAGCCCACCAGGCTCCGCCGTCCTTGGGATTCTCCAGGCAAGAACACTGGAGTGGGTTGCCATTTCCTTCTCCAATGCATGAAAGTGAAAAGTGAAAGTGAAGTCACTCAGTCGTGTCTGACTCTTAGCGACCCCATGGACTGCAGCCTACCAGGCTTCTCCATTCATGGGATTTTCCAGGCAAGAGTACTGGAGTGGGTTGCCATTGCCTTCTCCGTCAGAGACACTAGTAACTGTCAATTCCCTGCACTGATATGAGAGATTTTTTCTTTTCCCAATCTACTTTTCTAGTAATGAGGTAGCATTTCTAGAGTCCCCTGTCTTTTATAGGGATCTCAGGTCCAACTCTTATGCCATGTGGGCTCACAAGGTATCATCAACTGTTTCTAAATGGAAATCGAAATCCAAATCACTTGCTTACTCAGCCTGGAGTTATTTTCCCTTGATTCTCCTCCACCATTTTGGTCTCTTTCATTCCCTCCGCCTCCTTCAAAAACTTGCTCTTCCCTGCTCTATAATTATTTGTCTTTTCCTAAAGGTTGCAATGTCCAGTATTCAACAGATTATATAACTCTCTGCTCACCCCAAATCCTTTGAAAATATCCCATTATTGCTTATTTAGGTGAACTCTTTAACCAACTCCATGTTTCATCCTCTTTAACCTCTTTTGCATACCAAGGCTGGAGTGAATTTACTGAAATAAAATATGGCAGCCCTTTCTTTAAAATCTTTTCCTGGCTCCTTCTCATCCATGAAACATATCTACAAACACATACATGCACAGACACTTAAATAAAATAATACCCTCTTGCAGCATGTAAACCCTCAGGAACTATTTCCTGCAGAGCCTTCCTGTGTCTAGTTTCAGTTTACTAGCCATTCTGAACTGCTTGCTAGTCTTGTTTGCTTTAAACATCTTTGCTTCTATACCTAGTATTTAGTATAATAAATCTGTTTCCTCTATATGTTACTAAAAAATTTTAATTGTTACCTTTACGTATGTCTTTTTTTTCATACACAAATGAATATGATACACTTAGAAACTTAAAACAATGAATTTATGGAAAACTAGTACACAAGAAATTAGAGTTCATTGTACATAGAAGCATGGATCCCAGGAAGTTCTATAGTTGCCATAATGAATAGCTCTGACCTCTTCTATGCATCTTTTTGTCATTTTCTCCAGTAATCTTTCCTCCCATACCTTATTTGTTATGCTATTTTGAAAGTAAGGCCCATGATTGAAAGGATTACATTGGGATTAGTACCAGTGACATGCGTTCCTCAATAATCATTGATTTACCTGTGAATCCTGGAGAATTTAACCTAGTTCTACAACAACATGTGCGTTTGGAAATACTTTATTTCAAAATACTAAAAGCTACATCTACTCTGGACACAACAGTGTTACTCTCAGAAGTAAAGGCATTATTTTTACTTTCTTCAAGGCAGCAAGTACCTTGATGCTCTAGACTGGTTAACTCTTCTTCCCTCAACTTATTCATCTACAAATTGGGGATAATTAAAAATTCTATGTTTTGAGTTATTTGGAGATTAAATGTACAAACGACTAATAGGGGTTAGAATAATGCCTATTATTGAGCAAAAACTCTGTAGAGACTGACTCAGTATTGTTAGTTTTTCGTAGTTTTTCTCTCACGTAAACAGACAAAGTTTCAGAGAAAAATAATGAATACTTTAGTTAAAAGATAATGTACTTCTCTGTTAAGGTTCTCATTCCTATAATGGTCATCTTTGGAAATAGACTTTATTATTAGTCATTTATTTATTGATACGACCTAAAAACATTACTGTATCTCTTTGATTTCATGTTAATTGTGAAATAAGAATCTTGTTCTTTATTAAAGCCATTCAATTTTCAGCAATTACAGCAGGAAGACTTTAGAGAGTAAAAGCATCTTAGAAAATTCAAGAAAATGCTTTACTCTAATATCACATAAAGCCCCTATGGCAACTACAATCCAGCTTATTTCCTATACACTCTTACCTGCTGGGAAATCTTTATGTTATAAACTACTTCCTGTAACTTTGTTTTTACATATTGGGATTAAAGAGCTAAGAAAGACCTACGAGATTTTGTTCTCTCTCCAAACTTCCCTGGTTTATGTATATACTGCTCTAACATCATGGGAAGATATGAAATACCAAGTATAGAAACTGCGTTTTTAATGAGGTTTTCCCAGCGTATATCAAGTAATAAAGTGTCATTAGATGAACCATTGTTCACACCATAAGACTCATGGAGCCACCCTGAAGAACGTAAATCTAACATAAATTGAATGAATATTATTTAAAATAAAAGATTGGTCCTGTTTCTAAAACGTCTCCCTATCCCTCTGGGTCATCCCAATGCACCAGCCCCGAGCATCCTGTATCATGCATCGAACCTGGACTGGTGATTCGTTTCACATATGATAATATACATGCCTCAGTGCCATTCTCGAGGTTCAGAATGGGAAACACATGTACACCCATGGCAGATTCATGTCAATGTATGGTGAAACCAATACAATATTGTAAAGTAATTAGCCTCCAATTAAAATAAATAAATTTATATAAAAAAATAAAATGTCTCCCCAAACCCTAAGACTCCTTGCAGAGAAACAAATGGTCTATGAAGTAAAAATTCTCAATTGCTTCTTTTTCTAAGAATTTTTTCTTGCAAATTCAAGACTCCTTATTTTCATGTTGAAATAATAACTGGAACACGACACTGAGGGGTTTTTCTCTTAAATAACCTGGTACTCTGCTTGAAAAGAAATTTTCTACCTCCTTGAAATATCATCTTACTTATTTTTTCATTATAAGAGAAGTCTGTGAATAAACAAAAACCAAGATATGACATTGGGGAAGTGATAGGTTGAATTTAGGAATAGGACATCAAATCCAAGTAAGAATTTAGTCAAAAGTACTAAATTACAAGAGTTTAATCAAAACTACAGAGTAAAATAGTGATGGAGGAATCTTCTACTGTTCACTTTAATACAGCACAGATGTTTTAGTTTTCTTCGGCTATGCTAGATCTTCACTGTAGCATTCAGGCTTCTCTGATTGTGATGTGTGGGCTCTATAGTTGCAGTGCTTGGGCTTAGTTGTCCGCCCCGCCACCCGCCCCTCTGGCATGCAGGATCTTAGTCCCCTGAACAGAGATAGAATCCACACCCCCTGCACTGGAAGGTAGATTCTTAACCATTGGATCACCAGGTAAGTCCCTAGCTGCCATTTTGAAGTAAAATTCACTTTCCTGTACCACACTCATATTCTCCATTCCAATTGTCAAACTCTAAGCACTTGTTTCAGAGAAGGCAATGGCACCCCACTCCAGTACTCTTGCCCGGAAACTCCCATGGACGGAGGAGCCTCGTGGGCTGCAGTCCATGGGGTCGCGAAGAGTCGGACACGACTGAGCGACTTCACTTTCACTTTTCACTTTCATGCATTGGAGAAGGAAATGGCAACCTACTCCAGTGTTTTTGCCTGGAGAATCCCAGGGAAGAGGGAGCCTGGTAGGCTGCCATCTCTGGGGTCGCACAGAGTCAGACACGACTGAAGCAACTTAGCAGCAAGCACTTGTTTCATTTTGATAGTTCTCTTTTTCTAACTTTATTTGGGAATAATTTTGAATTTACAGAAAAGTTGCCCAAAAAGTACAGAGAATTCCTATATACCTCTTATCCGGCTACCTCCTGTTGTCCTATAGAACCATAGTACCAGTATAAAAACCAGGACTTTGTGTCAGTACAAGTCTCCAAATTAAACTAGAGGCCAAATTTGAATTTCACTAACTGTGCCACTAATATTTTTTTCCCGATTCAAGATCCAATCCAGGATTTCATGTTGTATTCAGCTGTCATGATTCAGACTCCTCTAGTCTGTGACAGTTCCTCAGCCTGTCCTGGTCTTTCATTATCTTGATATTTTTGAAGAGTGCTAGACAGTTATTTTGCAAAATGCTCCTTAATTTGCATTTCTATGCTATTGGATCATAATTAGGTTGAGGTTACATATTTTTGGCAAGAATATAAGCCACAATGATGTAATACTCTTATCAATGCATTGCATTAGGGTACTTGACGTTGATATGTTTTATTACTGATAACATTACCTTTGATCACTTGGTTATATCACTTGGCATTTCCTAGGTTTCTATATTATAAAGTTATAATTTTTCTAGCTATAATGAACAAATATCATGGTGCATATATTTTGAGACTATCCAAATGTACTATTTCTCCTCAAATTTTTGTCTACTAATGTTAGCATTCATTGTCAGATCTTGTATGCAATGAATATTACTGTGATGTTTGCTTAATTGTGATTTTGCATTTCCTTCATTTCATTCACATATATTTGAAATTCTTTTCCAGGGATGAGCTGTCTTTTCTCTTATTTATCTATATCATTATATAAATATGTAAGTATGAGTTCATATTCATTTATTTTATTCTATGGTTTATAACCTAGTATTATCACTATTTTTGTGCTCAAATTGCTATAGCTCTGGCCATTGGGAGTTTCTTTGACATACTTTTATATGTTTTTGAGAACTTTACTTTCTATCACCAAAAGCTATTTCTCTTCCCAGCACAGGAATCACCCACTTCTCCAAGGAGAAGAGGTTCCTTTTATTGAAGAATGGTGCTTAGAAACCAAGATTTGAGTGTTAAGTGTGCTTTTTGGCTATGAGTACCATTGCTAGTAGGATCTCTTAAGGGACAAAGCTTCATGCACATCTATATTTATTTCTATATTTTTCTGTATACATATGGTAAAAACATGAGCTCGTACTGATATCTCTGATTTCAATATAGTACCACAAGATCATTCTAATTTTCTCATTTCTATATTAGCAACTTCTTTCTCCACCCGTGAGAAAACTGATGCTCATTATCTACAAAATATTTCACAACCCAGGGATTAAACCCAGGGATTTCCCAACCCATGGATTGAACCCAGGTCTCCCATATTGCAGACGGATTCTTTACCAACTGAACCACCGGGGAAGCTCAAGAATACTGAAGTGGGTAGGTTATCCCTTCTCCAGTAGATCTTCCCAACCCAGGAATCAACCCGGGGTCTCCTGCATTGCAGGCAGATTCCTTACCAGCTGAGCTACCAGGGAAGCCCTACAAAATACTTACTTATTTGTTACTTTTTAGTATACACACAGAGAAGACAATGGCACCCCACTCCAGTACTCCTGCCTGGAAAATCCCATGGACAGAGGAGCCTGGTAGGCTGCAGTCCATGGGGTCGCTACAAGTCAGATACAACTGAGCGACTTCACTTTCACTTTTCACTTTCATGCATTGGAGAAGGAAATGGCAACCCATTCCAGTGTTCTTGCCTGGAGAATCCCAGGGATGGGGGAGCCTGGTGGGCTGCCATCTATGGGGTCACACAGAGTTGGACATGACTGAAGTGACTTAGCAACAGCAGTATACACACGATGCAGTTTTAGAATTACTAAGTTGTATCCCTATAAGAAGGTTCTCTGGTGGCTCAACAGTAAAGAATCTTCCTGCCAATGCAGGAAACAAGGGCTCCATCCCTGGGTCGGGAAGAACCCCTGGAGAAGGAAATGGTTACCTACTCCAGTATTCTTGCCTGGGAAATTCCATGGAGGAAGGAACTTGGTGGGGTACTGCTGCTGCTGCTGCTAAGTTGCTTCAGTCCAGTCCATGGCAAAGAGCTGGGCACTACTTAGCAGCTAAACAACAACAACCACAGCAATCCCTGTAAGAAACATTTTTATTAACTTGAATACCTGTTTGTACAGTTTTTTGGTCTTTAGCTGTGGAGTATCCAGCCAAGACACTATTTTACCCAGTTAGGTAGATTAGTTCTTTTGTTCCTCACCCATTCAGTGTGATTATGTTACTCATTTGAAATATATTAATAGCTGTATTGTAAGGTTTATTTGCTGTACAAGATGATCTACTCAAGGAGGTCACTCCCTGCCCATCTCTACTCAATCCTATTCTGCAATTTTTCTTTCCCTTCTCTACCTACCCCCTCCAGAGAACCAATCTCTTTAGTTTCTGGTTCATTCTTCCTATATTTCTTTTTGAAAAATTAGCAATACAGTGTAGTTTCTTATACCTCCTTTTAAAAAAACTAGTTCTGATATTGTTCTATCTTTGATGTAGATACAGGTTCTTTTCATAGAAGATTTAAAAATTTCCTGAAGATTTCATACATTTTTCTTCCAGACTAATATCAGAACTTTAAGTGGCCAGTGATTCTGTCAGACAATGTCTCATTATTTCAGATCTGATTTTTATTCCCCCTATCTTTACCAAAGTTTTGTTATTATTATTTATCTTTGGAGAGCTTTGTATCCATTTTCTGCATTAGATTTCATTTTCAAAGGCCGTTTATCACTTCTGAGATGGGTCACAAAAAGATTGCTATCATTAAAAACAATTAGAAATACTAGGCATCATTCAGCTTTAGATTCATCCTTCTTGGAAGGGGGCGGATAGAACCTGTGTTTTCTGACCTTGACCAGGTCTAATCTGGTCCTTAACTTCCATGCTATGCAGCATCTCCAGCGTTACATGCCGATGGGAACAAATTCTCCACAAAGAAAGCAGCAGGCACACTAGACATTTCATTCTTTCTTTAATAAGCCATTTCTTTGCTCTCGAAACAAGTCTGTAAAGATTACAAGTGTGTCTCAGGGGAAAAAAATAAAAGTATAGTAGAACCAAAACTTGAGCAAGTTCACAAAGAATCATAAGGGGGTGGACGAGGTATTAGAATATAAATAGAAAGTACAGTATTAGCTCCAAACAAATGCTTTCAAAGCCTTTGTGTGCACTGACAGCTTCAGATATTTGATGTAAATGAATTTTTCTCTAGAAACAATGGAATCTGTAGCTTGTGGTGGCAGTGTTTCTTTTCTAAACCTTGCTTTTCTTTCTTTTATTTTTTTTTTGTACCTAAGGTGAAAGCAAAGCTAACTTATGTATGTATTTGCATCAGAAAGACCCTCCAGCAGCATCCATACTAGTCAGTGATCATTTTTTCATTATTTTAGGTAGCTGCTTGTTTGCAATTTTCTTTTTTTAAGCCTCTTGAGCTACTCTTCACAAAGCACAGTCACTGTCACACACAGACACACAGCTGCACTCAAATGATGACGACGATTGGCATTGCCATTTTCATTAGAAGATAAGGCGTATCTACACTGCCTGCGTTTAATGCTGGTTGAAATCCCATCAGTTTGTGAGAGCCTACTCATCTCCATTAGGAGCACCTCCATTTACCTAAGTGCTTAAGCCAGAAATAAGAGAGCAATTCCTGACACCTCCTCTGTCCACTGAACTCCTGCGCCAAGCAATCTATCGTTAAGTTTTTCAGAATCTGCTCATAAAATATATCTTGAGTCTGCCCTCTCGTTACCTCCCTTCTAGTCCAAGCTTCCTCTCTTGCCTGCCTATCCTATATCCCCTCCCTCTGCTATAATTTCATTCCCACAATAATCAGAATGATATCTTGAAATTTAAATAGCACATCATTCTCCTAATTCAATGGTCCTCACCCATTCGCCACCGCCCATGACTTTTTTCTACACTTAGGACAAGACTGCAAAATTCTTTACGAAAACCTATAGAAAGTTGTATGATGTGCTCACTGCTTACCCCTCCAGATCCTTCATGTACTTTCCCTCTGACTTTCGGGGGTATAGCCACGCTGCCCTTCCCTTAATTTCCTAAACAAACAGCCAATTTTTTTCATATCTCAGCACCTAGAAAGTTCTTGCTTCTTTCATCTAATTCTTAATAATCCTCAAGGATGGCTCCTCAGAGACTTTACCTAACTTTCAGTCAAGTCTCCTTTCCTCATTATTACTCTCTCCTACTACCCTACATTTTTCTTCAGAACAACCAATAGGATTTCAAATTATTTATCTGGGTGCTTAGATTTGTGTCTTCTTGTTCACTGTATATTACAGACCTGGCATGGTGCCCAGCATATGGTAAATGCTCAATAAACATTTGTTGAATAAATTAATATTATGGCAATAATATGCATGGTCTCAGACCATTTACTACATAGTCAGGAAAAATCATAAAAACTGGTAAATTATCTATCATTTTCTCTCAAAGCATCTTGCATATATATCGGTTTGCAAATGAATGACTGCAATTTTGCCCTCTACCATCTCCACAAAGAATCCCCTATTGAAACAGGCCCACCTACTTTTTTCTTCCTGCTTGACACCTTTTGAGAAGGTGGTGGCAGTACCCACCTTGGTAGGGTGATTTGAAGGATGTCTGGAAACATTGTCAGAGTTTCACTTCCACAAGCAATTCCATGATATCCTCAATTTGGGAGATCATGGTATTAAAAATCCCCTATTGCAAAATTGTTAGGATAAAAAACATGTGAGCCACTATTTGCCACAATCGTCATATCCCAAGAGAAAATGGTCAGCTGGACAGAGACAAAATATTCAAGGGAAAGGGACATAATGAGTTAAAGAGTTAGTTGAGTTGTGTCCAACTTTTTGTGATCCCATGGACTATAGCCTGCCTGGCACCTCTGTCCATGGAATTCTCCAGGCAGGAAAACTGGAGTGAGTTGCTATGTCTTTCTCCAGGGAATCTTCCTGACCCAAGGATTGAACCCTGGCCTCCTACACTGCAGGCAGATTCTTTACTATCTGAGCCACCAGGGCAGCCCCCCAGGACTTTTTGATTGGGTGCATTTTGATTGGGCTGAAGAATTGCAAATGCCAAGAAACATTAAAATATTCTCTTGAGGTGGGTGTATTGTATAACTTGGGCAGCATTACTTCTCAGAGAATCCTGGGGATGGGTTGCTAGGTGCCTAACAGGAAGCTGATCATTCAAGGGATGCCGAAAACAGTGGAGGCGGACATTGGTGGGAATGAGAGTTTAGAAGATGTATTAACAATTTTACTGCTCTTTTTAGGTTGGCTTTGTTTGCCAAACTCTGTCCTCACACTGAATATTAAGCATTATTTTTCTTGAGGAGAACAGGCAGGCTAAACCATAAAGATATAAAACTAAGGAACAGACAATTACAATTCTCTAGGCCACCTGTGCAAAGTGCAAACTTAACCTTTAAGATTTCTCTGCTTCAACTCTTGTGCCTGAAACTTGGTGCTTCTTAAAAGGCCCCCATTTCCTTGGGTTCCAGACCTGAGATGACCTCACTTGATCTGGGAAAAGACCTTAGTTTCTGATCACAGCCTACTTCCCTGACTGTAACTGCTCCTGATTAAATGTTTCACTATGAGGGCTTACTATTAGCATTGCCCTCCTCTCCACCCCCCGGGACTCCATGATGACTGTTCAGTTTCCAGTACAATGAATCTGCTGCTGCTCAGTTGCTCAGTCGTGGCCGACTCTTTGTGGTCCTATGGACTATAGCCTACTAGGCTCTTCTATCCATGGGATTCTCCAGGCAAAAATACCAGAGTGGGTTACCATCTCCACTCCAGGGGATCTCTCCTACCCAGAGATTGAACCCTTGTCTCTGGCTTTGGCAGGCAGATTCTCTACCACTGCACTGGGAAGTACTTTATCTCCTTCTTAATCACCTTGCCTTAGTAGAGCTTAAAAAATGCATTCCAAAATACTTTCTCAACTGATGATTATAGCAACTTGTGAAATAGGAATACGGTTTGTAGATGAAGAAACCAAGTCCCTGTTCAAATTAGGCTCACTTGTTCCTTTCTGTTTTCCTGGATACATGGTTGCGGATAGGATACTGATTCTAATAAGGCAGATAATGGCCCCTTGGCCACCTGCCAATTTATAATGACTCAAATGGAAAATAGCTAAAATAAGAATGGAATGTTCTAGAACATCTCCAAACCACAAATCCATAATTGTCAAAGCCACAGAAAGCTGGCCTTTTTTGAGATGGATTTAACAGGGTATCATGATCATAGAATAAAAGATAGTACACAGTGAGCCCTTAAATGATACTGAGGGATTCCTCTCTTGAGCATTAAAGAGTAGGAGTATGGATTGAACTAGCATTCTGGTCAAATAAGTCTGGATGCAGTGAGTTATCATCTAAAACCTAGAACTAGCTTCTGATGTTTGCCAGGGTTTAAACTCAGTCCAGCAAGTGACTCCAGGCCATTTTGACAAACATTACACACTTGATACTCTCCTGCATTGGGCTCGGGGCATGAAGCATGTGTGAAGCTGGCCAACATTCCTCTCTCTGCTGGTTTCATTATAAACGGAGACTGGAGCAAAGATACAGAAAAAGTCCAGTCATACACACTCAGGGCACATATGGAACGCCTGAAAAATATAATGATATGTTCTTGATGATTTCATCATTGAATCTAAGTTCTCCGTAAGCTTTTAGGCAAGCATGGCATTTTCTAAAACCAGTCTCCTCAATTGTCATCTTCACCCACATTCTTCTCAAATTAAACTGTATACACAGGACATGTATACAAAATTATTTTACATAGTGAAAAATTCATATACCATCATGTTTTCTGGTAAAGATTCTCCATATATTTGTTTTTTCTTTTGAGAATCCTCATTTATTCAATATGTACATATGCATTGAGTCAGTGATTGAAAGTTGCTCAGTCATATCCAGCGCTCTGTGATCCCATGGACTGCAGCCCACCAGGCTCCTCAGTCCATGGAATTCTCCAGGCTAGAATACTGGAGTGGGAAGCTATACCTTCCTCTAGGGGATCTTCACAACCCAGGGATTGAACCCGGGTCTCCCACATTGCAGGCAGATTCTTTACCATCTGAGCCACCAGGAAAGCCCTATACATATGCAATACCTTCCTTTTATGTTTTTCTGCAGTGGGGTGGGGGGAGACTGATTTTTTATTTTTAGAAACCATGATGGTGGGGTTTCATTGTACTTATGCATCCTTTGTATATGAAGAATACTTAATATATCTCAGATTATTAAATACTATTCTTGACATTGCCATCAATTTGATGGTTTGAAGTATGAAGTTCAAATTAACCTAAGTTTTGCAGAGATAATTGAGATTTAGGAAAATTAGGTGCTTTAAAGCACAGTGAGTCAGCAGCAGGGAAAAGAGGAAAATAATTCATTTACTTAGGGTCTGCTACATGCTATATCTTTCTTACATTATCTTTTGTCCTTACTAAAACCCTGGGAGACAGGAATTATAATTCTTGCTTAACAGACAAGGGAACTGAGGCTCAAAGAGATTAAATGATTTTCCCAAGATCACACAGCTAAGTTCAGAGCTGAATTATAACCAAAATCTGTTTGTGAGCCCCTGTTTCTTCCACTTTACACATGGCTCCCTAGATCTGAACCAGGATTCAACCAAGATCAAGCATTTTCTTCAACGTGTCCTTTGGAATGCACAGTCCTTAAAGGCAACTCCTGAATATGATGATCAATAGAAACCATGCTGTTTTCTATTTTCTTTTGTGTGTGTTGTCTAACTTTAATCTGGCTTTCCAAGTTACATGTTCCCTACTCTTCTCTAGATTTATTACAGAATTTGTGTAGAGGGAGGTGTTGGGGGTTGTGATTTCCTTCAGTTCAGTTCAGTTCAGTCAGTCAGTCGTGTCCGATGCTTTGCGACCCCATGAATTGCAGCACGCCAGGCCTCCCTGTCCATCACCAACTCCTGGAGTTCACTCAGACTCATGTCCATAGAGTCAGTGATGCCATCCAGCCATCTCATTCTCTGTTGTCCCCTTCTCTTCCTGCCCCCAATCTCTCCCAGCATCAGAGTCTTTTCCAATGAGTCAACTCTTCACAAGAGGTGGCCAAAAATCAGAGGTACTTTGCCTTGTAAAGATACACAGAGTAATCTTCTGGAAGGATAGCTTTAGACTCCAGAGCTAACTGTGATCTCTCCAGTAAGTCTAGAGGACAGTGGCTTTTTGTTCCCTGTCCTTTCTCAAGGTTATTTCTAAAGAACCAATAGCCCCCAACGAAGAATTTTGGATTCCTGAACAATAAGATTTAGGTAAGGACACGAGGGAGAGCAGTGATCAAAAGGTTGTTTTCCTCATTTAGAATTGGACAGATCTCTCCATTAGTTGACTTGTGAGTATGGATCACAGATCCACCACAGAGAGGATGCTCTGTGATGTACAAGCATAGGTCATAAAAACTGACGCAGCCACTGCCTACTTCTTATGGAATTCTCACTCCTGGAAACCAGGCTCCATTGGCAAGGGAGTGAAAGCAATTCATGGAGAGGCCCAAATGGAGAGGAACTAAGACCCCTACTTCCTTAGCTCTGGCTGAGCTCCCAGATGACAGTCAATGTTAACTGTCTGGTTGGGTGAAAGAGCCATCTTAAAAGCGCATCCTATAGCCTCAGTTGAGACACCTCAGCTGATCTGTGTGGAGAAAGACAAGCTTTCTCATAGCACCCTGCCCAACTTGCAGATATATGAGTTAAATAAATGACAGCTTTTATTTTAAGCCACTGGATTTTCGCGTAGTTTGTAGTTGAAAAAGAAAGCAAGGCATAGACATCAGAAGTGATAGGAAATCATTAAAAGTAGCTTAAGCATACAAACAGCTTAAAAAGCTAAAGGCATACTCAGGCATTCCAAATCCCATATAATTAAACATAATTTATGTATTTGGTGTGAAATGTGGGCTTCCAAGGTGGCACTAGTGGTAAAGAACTTGCCTGCCAATGCAGGAAACATGAGAGAAGCAGGTTCGATCTCTGGGTCAGGAAGACCCCTTGGAGGAGGGCATGGCAACCCACTCCAGTATTCTTGCCTGGGGACGTCCATGGACAGAGGAGCCTGGTGGGCTATAGTTCATGGGGTCACAAAGTCAGCCGTGACTGTAACAACTGAGCACACACACATGACACAGATCAGGTAAGCAAGTCTAGCCAGAGTTCATCCTTGCTCATCCGTTTGAAAAGTGCAACCTCGTATGATTTAGGCCACAGACCATAAAGAGAAAAAAATTCTGTGCAGACAGAGAAAAGGAAAAAAGCTGATAATACGGCATGAGATTTTCATCAAACATAATAGTATTAAAATTATAAAATACTCTCGTTTTTAAAAATTCAGAGATATTAAAGCAAGTTTTTAAGTATAGCAATGTCATAGATGGGGCCAGAACAGTTGTCTCTCTCTCTGCCTCTCTCCATTTCCTTCCTCCATTAAAAACAAAAAAAGAAATTGAATGAAGAAAATAATGATTTGTTCAAGCAAGACTCCAACTTTAGGCTAATCTGTACTTATTTCCATAAAGACTAGGAATGAGTGACATAATCATTTGGAGTTTTTTAAATTAAATAATCAGTTACTCTGTGGTTTCTTTTCACAGTTAGGCAATTGTTTCTCTGAAACATTGTTTTATTCTAGCCCATTTCTTTTTGCCTTCTCTTAACCAGGTCTTTCCACTTTTATTTTTCCAATCTCGGTTTCCCAGACTCCAAGTCAATATTCACCATAAAATGCTATAGCTAAAATAATTCTTGTCATTCCAGTCATTATGTTGATATTGGCTATTTTTTGCCTTATGAATTATTCTCACTGTTCTTCACATTGATTTTAATAAAATCTATTTAAGGCTTAATATGTCGCAGGCATTTTAGGTTGTCTTCAAGATTCCCATTCCTCTCTACGTCTCTCTTTTCAGCACCTAAATTTCAGTTCTCTGTTTTGTAACCTAAGTTCTTCCCAGTCTCTTTATGTCACCAATGGTTTTTCTTTTACTCTCACCACCAACTATATCACTTTTTTGAGTTCTGGTTTTCTGGGGCTTAGAGGTCTCCCAGGTAGCCTGCTCAGATTTACTATTTCCCTTTCTTCAATCAACTAGCACAATTCTTTCTGTTTGCTTTTCTTCTCTTTATTCTGGCAATTACTGAAGTCATGCAGTAATTTATCTTGTTTGTCTTGTCTCTCCCAGAAAGAATTTAAATTACATATTTCTTCAAGGCAGGTACTGTGTCTATTGTTTTAAATTCTTCTCATTTGTTCTATAATGTGATCAGTGACAGAAGCGTGTGACAAAAACTTAACAAAATGGAAAAACAAATGTCTTTATGATTAATCTGTTGAATTTGCAAATGAGCACTACTCTACCTAGAAGAAAATAGATTATGGATATTAGAAATGGGTGTGCTGTAAATGTATTCATTTTAACACATCTTATTTCTTATTAACATATTTAAGTGTGGGTTGTTCTGAACTCTTCAACATTATAAGTATATGTAGAAGAAGGGATTGTATAAAAACACAATATTTTAAAAGGTAGGTCAATAGCAGATATAGTACTTAATTCTTAAGTGTTTAAATTCTAGAATAGTTCCCAATCTTTTAGATTTGTTCATCAATAAAATAAAGTACTCAGATTTACATGAATGAATTACATGTTTTGGAAACTAGTAATGAGATACTGCAGAACTGTGAGCTCATGGAGTTATAAACTGGTTATTTTTCATCACTTAGAGATGTGGCTCACATAATTATCTTTCCTCACTTTTCACCTTATGTATTTTCATATATTAGTGGGCCTCCCAACAATCTTTCTGTTTCTTCTCATTATGTATAGGTTGCTTCCCAGTGTTGCTGAAAATGGTGTTGAAAGGAGGACAAGCATTGTCAGCTGGTGATGTTAATTGCTGCCCACAACCTGAGAAATGAAGTGGATATGGATGCTCAACATGCTTACTGTGGGGCCCCTCCCGCTTCATCTAAATGGATTATAACATGCTTGCTAATGGTCTACACCTGAAATTGGAAAACATGAGTCAAAATACATCCAGTGTTTGTTATTTACTGAAAGGAATATTCTGAGACCAGATCTAAAGAGAAGGTATGTTGAACTACTTGTGAGTTTTCAAATTTCTTGAGTAACTGAGACTGAACTGGTTTCTTTTAATATGGCACACAATGAAGCCCAGACTTCAGGGTAGCTTTTCTAGGACTAGGTCCCTTTGCTGTAAGGATAGAGAACTGTGTGAGCCCGCAGTCGGGGCTTTTGCCAAATGGTCTTCCATTGTAGCCATGCAAGAAGCTTATCTGGAGGTAGAGGCAAGAGATTTCAAGTTTGTGTGATCTGCCTGGGATGGGGTAGTGCAATATTGGATATGATATCTGTTGAGGAGCCTGGGTGGAATAGAGTCTGATTAACAATGTGTCCTTATGTTGCATCAAAATTCATGTAGTTAAACTAGTTTTGATGGGCAGCTGAGCATAACCATTTAGAAATACACTGTCTAATAACATGGTAGCTACTAGCCAGATGTGGCTATTCAACATGACTTAGTTCAAAGAAAGAAATGCAATATAATAATTTTTATACTCAATGCATATTGAAATAATATTTTAAATATATTGGGTTTATTATTAAAATTTATCTATTTCTTAATTGTACTTTAGAAGATGTGGCTAATAAAAAACAAAATCACCTAGGTAGGTCACATTTTATTTTACTGGTCAGTACTGGTTTAGAGATTTCTAAAAAGGCTGACCTGGCTTTGAATTCTGACTCTGACCCATTGACGTCTAATTTCTCTAAGTCTCAGATTCCTTCTTGTATAAAAATAGTATTCACCATAATGTTTCATGAGGATGAATTGAGATAATGTTGACAAAGCTCTTGGTAAATTATGTGGTATGAGATAAATACCGAATGAATGTCTGTATAGTCAAAGCTATGGTTTTTCCATTAGTCATGTATGGATGTGAGAGTTGGACTCTGTCGTGTTGGAGAAGACTTCTGAGAGTCCCTTGGACTGCAAGGAGATCAAACCAGTCAATCCTAAAGGAAATCAACACTGAATATTCCTTGGAAGGACTGATGCTGAAGCTCTAATACTTTGGCCACCTAATGCGAAGAGCTGACTCATTAGAAAAGACCCTGATTCTGGGCAAGATTAAAGGCAGGAGGAGATAGGGACAATAGGGGAAGAGATTGGTGGATGGCATCGCCAATTCAATGGACATGAGTTTGTGCAAACCCCGGGAGATGATGGAAGACAGGGAAGCCTGGTGTGCTGCAGTCCATGGGGTCTCAAAGAGTTGGACATGACTGAGCAACTGAACCACAACAACTGAAGTTCTGGAAATCTGGATTCTCCATTGAATACTAACTATTCATGTCATTGAAGGAGTCACTTATTCTCTCTGGTTCTCCATTCTCTCATGTATAAAATTATATGTGTGTGTAAAATATTTCAAATTAATTCATTCAAATTCATTTGGTCTATCACAGTTCCAGGAACTAAGTTCATCAGCTTGTTGGTAAAGTGTGTTACATGAAGGAAGACAGGAATTCATGATGAATAAGACAATGTAGTAGAAACCTAGTTTTGTCTGCTCAGCTCCCCTCGCTGGAGGCTTCTTTCTCTGCCATCCCTATAGTTACAGTCAGAGCATCCATGTAAATATGACATGTCTGTCCTGTGGTCACAGTTGACTGGTAGAGGAGTGGGTACTTGTATTGGTGGGTCCAGGCTTTCCTGGGAAGTGTATTTGAGACAAAGAAATTCCAAACTGATCTGGCTCATCTCGAGTGGAAGTGATATCACTTGCAGAATTATCAGCAGTGTCCATTTCTAACTCTGGGCACTGGGAAAGAGAGATGGCCATGCTGTGGGAGCAGCAAAGAATGAAGCAGATGAACAGAGAGAAGCAGGAACAAGAGAAATAGGGAGAGGTCCTCCTGGTCCCTTGGTATGCCGTAATCCTGCATTCAGGCCATCCCTGAGAATGGACTGCATCCCTGTCCTATACTGTGGAAGCCATCTTCCAGATTTTTATAACAAAACTAGATGAAACAAAGCAAAACTCTCTTTGCTGATGTGAGTTCAAAGAGGACCCCTTTATTTTAACTAATTTGGGCACTGTTTTTATATTTAAGCTTATGGGAAAACAGTCTCACATGCCAGTTATGTAACACATTGTAAGATGTGGTAAGAGATCATAGGAGAACAAGGAACTGTGAATGGAACTGCAGAAGGCTTTACATCAAATGTAACATATGAATTGGGTCTTGTGAGAATGAAGGGGGCTTTTCCACATGGTGGAGGAAGAGTGGAAATTTTCAGGCAGAGGAAGTGTAAGTACAAAGTAAGAAAGAGTGTTACATTGAAGGAATGACTAGTAGAGACTATTTACTAGATGAAGGGGTCGATTGGGACCTTTCAGGATCTAAATTTACTTTTGGTTCTAAATATTCCTTAGGAACATACAAGACAAAATGGTACGGGGACAGGCAATTACCTTGGAGTAAGAAGAACTTGGCTCTTGTCCCAACCCTGACACAGATTAGTTTTGTCACCTTGGGTAATTGGCATCATTTCTTTGGGAAATGGTTTCCTCATTTGGAAAATGAGAATGTGGAATATATTATCTCTGTGGCTGCTTTCAGCTCAAAATCTATGATTCTTTAACTTAAATACAAAAACTTTGTCACTGCTGACAAAGCATTTCCATTAGGTTTGACTGGGGGGATGATTTAATTTAGATATGCTTCCTTTTCTGTCAAAATCACTGTCAAAATCAGCAGAATCTGATATATGCTACATCTAAGAAGCCTTGGCCCAAAGACTCATTTCTTAAACTAGGGAATCATGAAAGCACACTTAAATAAATAGCATCATCCCTGAGCCTAACCTAGTTGCAGTTTTTCAACACTTTACTTTCTCTACCTGGGTGATGGGACCAAAGAAATTTATCATATATATAAGTATTGCAAAGATAATGAATGGTGAAGTTCTGGGAAAGAAAAAAATTCCTATTTGAATATGAAAACCAAAAAGTATTTCCCATGAGGATATCTTTAAGAATGCTTTTATAAAAATTTAAACTATTTAAAAATATCACAGAAAGTGGTAACAGGAATAGCAGATTTGCAAAAATTAACATGCTTCAAAATACAATGTATTTCTTTCATATGTATCTTTTCTATTCCCTTCCACCTGTCTTTAAATATCAGGGGAGGGAATTCTTATTCTTTTTCACTACTCACCTATGATGATTTTTTGACAGCTTGGTCTTTGAGCTTTTCTCCATTTACATCCAAGGACTTCATGGGAACCAGTGACACCCAGTGTCATTTACCAGACACATTTGTTATCAGGCATAGGTGTGCTCTCTAAGTGGACTAGGTTCCTAGCCAACCTAGGCATAGGTGAGGTTAATGATAAATAAAATCATTGTACCCAGAAAAATGAGTGGGAAGATGAGTAGAAAAGGTGAGCAGCACATGTCTACCATGTACCCAGCTTCATGTTCTCTGTGTTCTTTTTCAAAACACATATATGCTGAGTTTTTGGTTTCACTATGGGTAAAGTACTATTTTCCAAAATGATCATAACCAAGAAACCAACTATCATAGTACAGTTTATAGTGAAATTGTCTAGTACTCAAATCCCATTCTTATCAGCAGTGTCCCTTTTTTAAGGTGATTTAGCCACTGCAATTCCTTGAGCCTCAGATAACTAAAATATTAAGCATACCATGATGTCCTATCTCTACCATGCCAGATAATTAAGCTGAAAGTGTAAACACTTTGTAGTCTGTCATACTTTACACTTTTTCAAAGCATATTTAGATGTTATTACCTAATATAAATTATTGCTTTTATCAAAATTATCTTATCAGTCTAATCTCTGGTTACTGTTAGTAACAGAAATGATCTGTAGGTATATCTAGCTACAATAATATAGTCAACAATGCATATAGAATTAGAAGAAAGCACTTGCAGATTTAAGAGTTTAAGGGATTAAATTTAGATCAAACAAATAAGTATGACAAACTGATAGATGATAAACTTTATACATGTTGTTTCTCATTGATAAAGGAAATTGAAGATGATTCAAGGAAATGGAAAGATATCTCATGTTCTTGGAATGGAAGAATTCACATTGCTAAAATGGTCATTTCACCCCAAACAACCTACAGATTTAATGCAAATCTGTCAAAATATCCATGACATTTTTCACAGAACTAGAACAAATAATCCTAAAACTTATATGGAACCACAAAAGACCCAGAATTGCCAAAGCAATTCTGAGGTAAAAAAAACAAAGCAGGAAGCATAACATCCCAGACTTCAGACAATACTACAAAGCTACAGTAATCAAAAACAGCATGGCACTGGCACGCGCACACGCGCGTGCACTCACACACACACACACACAGATATATGGATCAATGGAACAGAACAGAGAGCCCAGAAACAGACTCATACACCTATAGTTAATTACTCTTTGACAAAGGAGGCAAGAATATACAATGTAGAAAAGAGAGTCTCTTCAGCAAGTGGTGTTGGGGAAAGTTGGACAACCTCAAGTAAATCAGTGAAGATATAACACACCCTCTCACTATACACACAAAAAATCCAAAAATTGCTTAAACACTTAATTGTAAGATAGGAAATCATAAAACTCCTAGAAGGGAACATAGGCAAAACATTGTCTGACATAAATCATACCAATGTTTTTTTAGGTCAGTCTCCCTGCTAAGTTGCTTCAGTCGTGTTTGACTCTGTGTGACCCCACAGACGGCAGCCCACCAGCTCCCCCGTCCCTGGGATTCTCCAGGCAAGAACACTGGAGTGGGTTGCCATTTCCTTCTCCAATGCGTGAAGA
>NW_011494769.1:5063285-5071829 GCF_000754665.1 Bison bison bison
AAAAGTGAAAGTGAAGTCGCTCAGTCGTGTCCGACCCTCAGTGATCCCATGGACTGCAGCCTTCCAGGCTCCTCCGTCCATGGGATTTTCCAGGCAAGAGTACTGGAGTGGAGTGCCATTGCCTTCTCCGTCAGTCTCCCTAGGCAATAGAAATAAAAGCAAAAATAAATAAAAGAGACCTAACCAAACTTACCAGCTTTGCACAGCAAAGAAAATCATAAACACAACCAAAAGACAGTCTATGGACTGTCAAATACTTGCAAATGATGAAATCAACAAGGACTTAATTTCTGAAATATACAAACAGCTCATACAACTCAATACTGAAAAAACAAACAACCCAATCAAAAAATGGACAGAAGACCTAAATAGACATTTCTCCAAAGACGACATACAGGCAGCCAAGAGGCCCATGAAAAGATGTTTAAAATTGCTAATTAGAGAAATGAAAATCAAAATGACAATGAGATATCACCTCACACTAGTCAGGATGGCCATGATTAAAAAAATCTACAAACAATAAATCCTGAAAGAGTGAGAAAGAAGGGAACCCTCCTACACTGTTGGTGGGAGTGTAAATATGGAAAACAATATGGAATTTCTTTAAGAAAGTAAAAATATAACTACCATATAATCCTGCATTCCCACTCCTGGGAATACACCCAGAGAAAAACATAGTTTGAAAGGATACATAGGCCTCAATGTACATTGCAGCACTGTTTACAGTAGCCAAGACACAGAAGCCACCTAAATGTCCATCAACAGAAGAATGGATAAAGAAGATGTGGTACATATACACAATGGAATATTACTCACCACTAAACAGAAAGAAATAATGCCATTTACAGCATCATGGATGGACCTAGGTATTGTCTTACTGAGTGAAGTAAGTCAGACAAAGGAGAAATATCATATGACATCTCTTATATGTGGAATCCAGAAAGAATGATACAAATGAACTTACTTTCAGAACAGAAACAGACTCACAGACATAGGAATCAAATTATACCAAAGAGGAAAGGGTAGGGGAGGGATAAATTTGAAGTTTGGGATTAGCAGATACAAACTACTATGTATAAAATAGACAGATAACAAGGTCCTTCATATAGATCAGGGGATTATATTTAATATCTTGTAATGGACTATAATGAAAAAGAATCTGAAAAAGAATACATACTTATATATATGTATATAATATATATATGAGAAATTAACACATCATTATAACCAATTATACTTTAATTTTAAAAATGTGGATTCTACCAGTTATTAAAGTTTGGAAAAATGCAAATTTTTTAAAATGATTAGTATATAATAGTTAATATTCATTCAGTTCAGTTCAGTTGCTCAGTCGTGTGAGACTCTTTGTGACCCCATGGACTGCAGCAGGCCCAGCCTCCCTGTCCATCACTAACTCCCGGAGCTTACTCAAACTCATGACCATTAAGTCAGTGATGCCATCCAACCATCTCATTCCCTGTTATCCCCTTCTCCTCCCGCCTTCAATCTTTCCCAACATCAGGGTCTTTTCCAATGACTCAGTTCTTCGCATCAGGTGGCCAAAGTATTGGAGTTTCAGTTTCAACATCAGTCCTTCCAATGAAGACTCAGGACTGATCTCCTTTAGAATGGACTGGTTGGATCTCCTTGCAGTCCAAGGGACTCTCAAGAGTCTTCTCCAACACCACAGTTCAAAAGCATCAATTCTTCGGCACTCAGCTTTCTTTATAGTCCAACTTTCACATCCATACATGACTACTAGAAAAACCATAGGTTTGACTAGACGGACCTTTGTTAGCAAAGTAATGTCTACTTTTTAATATGCTGTCTAGGTTGGTCATAACTTTCCTTCCAAGGAATAAGTGAATAATATCATGGCTGCAGTCACCATCTGCAGTGATTTTAGAGCCCAAGAAAATAAAGTCAGCCGCTGTTTCCACTGTTCCCCCATCTATTTCCCATGAAGTGATGGGACTGGATGCCATGTTCTTAGTTTTCTGAATGTTGAGCTTTAAACCAACTTTTTCACTCTCCTCTTTCACTTTCATCAAGAGGCTCTTTAGTTCTTCGCTTTCTGCCATAAGTGTGGTGTCATCTGCATATCTGAGGTTATTGATATTTCTCCTGGCAATCTTGATTCCAGCTTGTGCTTCCTCCAGCCCAACGTTTCTCATGATGTACTCAGTGTATAAATTAAATAAGCAGGGTGACAATATACAGCCTTGACGTACTCCTTTTCCTATTTGGAACCAGTCTGTTGTTCCATGTCCAGTTCTAACTGTTGCTTCCTGACTTGCACACAGATTTCTCAAGAGGCAGGTGAGGTGGTCTGGTATTCCCGTCTCTTTCAGAATTTTCCAGTTTGTTATGATCCACACAGTCAAAGGCTTTGGCAGTCAATAAAGCGGAAGTAAATGTTTTTCTGGAATTCTCTTGCTTTTTTGATGATCCAACAGATGTTGGCAATTTGATCTCTGGTTCCTCTACCTTTTCTAAAACCAGCCTGAGCATCTGGAAGTTCACGGTTCATGTATTGTTTAAGCCTGCACTGGAGAATTTTGAGCATTACTTTACTAGAGTGTGTGATGAGTGCAATTGTGTGGTAGTTTGAGCATTCTTTGGCATTGCCTTTCTTTGGGGTTGCAATGAAAACTGACCTTTTCCAGTCCTCAGGCCACTGCTGAGTTTTCCAAATTTGCTGGCATATTGAGTATAGCACTTTCACAGCATCATCTTTTAGGATTTGAAATAGCTCAATTGGAATTCCATCACCTCCACTAGCTTTGTTTGTAGTGATGCTTCCTAAGGCCCACTTGACTTCACACTCCAGGATGTCTGGCTCTAGATGAGTGATCACATCATCATGATCATCTGGGTCATGAATATCTTTGTTGTACAGTTCTTCTGTGTATTCTTGCCACCTCTTCTGAATATCTCTTCTTCTGTTAGGTCCATACCATTTCTGTCCTTTATTGAGCCCATCTTTGCATGAAGTGTTCCCTTGGTATCTCTAATTTTCTTGACGAGATCTCTAGTCTTTCCTATTCTATTGTTTTCCTCTAGTTCTTTGTACTGATCACTGAGGAAGGCTTTCTTATCCTTGCTATCCTTTAGAACTCTGTATTCAAATGGGTATATCGTTCCTTTTCTCCTTTGATTTCACTTCTCTTCTTTTCACAGCTATTTGTAAGACCTCCTCAGACAGCCATTTTGATTTTTTGCATTTCTTTTTCTTGGGGATGATCTTGATGCCTGTCTCCTGGACAATGTCATGAACCTCCGTCCATAGTTCATCAGGCACTCTATCAGATCTAGTCCCTTAAATCTATTTCTCACTTCCACTGTATAATTTTAAGGGACTTGGTTTAGGTCATAGCTTAATGGTCTAGTGGTTTTCCCTACTTTCTTGAATTTAAGTCTGAATTTGGCAATAAGGAGTTCATGATCTGAGCCACAGTCAGTTCCCGGTCTTGTTTTTGGTGACTGTATAGAGTTTCTCCATCTTTGGCTGTAAAGAATATAATCAATCTGATTTCGGTGTTGACCATCTGGTGACGTCCATATGTAGAGTCTTCTCTTATATTGTCGGAAGAGGGTGTTTGCTATGACCAGTGAGTTCTCTTGGCAAAATTCTATTAGCCTTTGCCCTGCTTCATTCTGTACTCCAAGGCCAAATTTGCCTATTACTCCAGGGTTCTCAAAGCCTGGGACAGGATCTAAATCTATGCTCATTATCCATTTCATGCAGATAAATTGAAGCATAAACTGTAGAACAAGGACAGTGAATAAGCTCAGTATAAAGGGAATTTGTAAAAAAAAAAAAAAAAAAAGCCCCAAATCTTCAACAGTGTTTAGCTACTTGAGATATTACAATCTCCCTGCAGAAAAAGCAGCTGAGTGATCAGCTGTTATGAAAACCATAGATGGGATTCCTTTGTTGGTAGAAGATTGGTTTAAGGGCATCTAAGACTTTTGCTAACTCACTGAATCAGGGAAAGAGACTAAGCACTGAGAGGGATAATAAAAGGACAACACTTTCCAGTCTTGAGCTTCCTCACCCACCATTGTCTTCACCAGTCATCCTCTTGCTTAGCCAAAGCACTGCACTTAAAACTAGAGAGTTCTGCACATCACAGGTCACTTCTGACCCTTCCTTGTATCACAAATGAAATCCGAGGTCAACAAACTTTAGTCACAGCAATTATGATGCTTCAGGCATTGAGATAAATTCTGAGTGAAGTTGTTAAAAACAATCAGCATAATTTGATGAGTCAGACAGACATAAATAACCAATGGAAAAGTGGGAAGGTACTAAAAATTAATTCTCATACTATCTCTATAAAACTTCCAAACTCTAGGAGGGTCAGTAGTGTTAGGCCTCAGTTCTTTTCTCTGTAAAATGGGCATGGTGATGATGACTTCCTTTGCAGAATTACTGTGCTGTATAAATACATTCAACTTATTCAATAAAAAACTCATTTTCTGTTGTCTTTATTAAGAGGAAAAAATTTAGTCTTGGGTGAAAAATGAAAGAGAAAGAAACCTATTAAGTAAAGTTTTATAAATAACCATTCAAGTTTCTTGAATAATTTTGTATTATCTAATTCAAAGTTCTTATCAATTATTTTAGAAGTGTAAGTATTTTCATCAACACTTTCTTTGCATAGAACCAGAGAAGTCAAAAGACTTAATAGAGGTCATTCAGCTAACACCTGTCCAAACTAGGCTTGCTTGGATTCTGACCCCTGCCCCAGTATTCATATGTCTAGTTTCCTGTCTTAGAGTACTGGGATTGGCTTGTTTAGCCAGATTCTAAGTGGAAAAATGAGTTTGGACTCAAATGTTTACATGGGTAGTTTTGTGTCCTCTTAGCTTCTTCTTAAAATAGGTTTTCATTCATATGACCTATTGACAGATGAATGAAGTGTGATACATCTAGAAAATAGTTATTAAGTACTTCTATATTTAAGTGCATCTCTGTAGAATTTTGTTAGTGAAAGTGCAATCATCTACCTCCTAGCAAAATCAGAGAAAAAGATTAATTTAATCCTATATTATAGATATGATTCTCTTTGAGGTTATCTAGATTTATTCCCATCAATATAAATGTATTCATATCAATTACTATGTATTTATAAATTATATTACTTATAAGCATGTAAGTTCAGATGGAAAATTTTCTAACTATGCCAAAAAACAAAACTTTTCTTAGTCTTTGCAGGTTGAAGTCAATGAAAGAGTAATTTGAAATCTAAATAATGACATCTCTAGACAATATAATTCGTAGGTATAGATATAATATGTCCTACCTTCCTCCCTTATTTTGATTGGTTTGTTCTGAATGAGGTTGCCGGTTCCTGAGTCTAAGTGGAAAATTTCTTATTCTGGTTCCATCTTCCTTGAGCAGCTGTAAACATTCTCCCTGTTACAGAAAAATACACATAAGATGACATTAATATCAGTGATGCACTCCCAATAAGCAAATTCCCTAAAGGTTAGCTGAAACTCAATCCTTCTTTTCTCATTTTCAAGAAAGTATATCTGCATGAAAGTTATATTTTTAAAGTAACAACTCTCGCTCCAGCAGCTGTATCATTTTCAAGCATTAATATATCAGGTATTCTCAATAATTCACTTCATAAGTGATTAGCTATATCAAAGCATCAAGACAGCACTAGCTGGGATCCCTCCTATCTCAGAAAGAGATAAAGTGGATCTGCCTGAGGGGCAATGAATTACCCACTGAGGTGAAAACCTCACCTTCTGATGGTCAGCTCTATCAGGAACACCTGTATTATCTGGCAATGCCAGATAATGGAAACATGGAAAGACACTTGCCAAACTGTTATTTCTTTGTGTGCATTTAAAATATTTTAGGTGTAGATCAAGGTTCAGAACTTTTTAAGCATATATTTATATTAATTAATCTGAATAATGTATGTGGGAGTATAATGACAAATATAATCATTTTATTTTCCTTTTGATTCATGGAATCTTGAGTTCCTGGGAATGTTTTAGATTAAACTACAGCACACTTGTGTTTAGTTAGAGTCTTTTCATCATGTAGGCAGAGTAGGGGTTCCAACTGAGCCACTTTCCAGCAGGGTAACCCTGGTAGGTCGGTTTTCCTCTCAGTGTCTGTTTTCTTATCAGAAAAATGAAAGAGTGTTTTGTGGACTGAATATGCATATGAAATGCTTCCCAAATTCCTGGCACACAGTATGCACTTAATAATAACAACAACAATAATGATTATTATAAAATTCTATTAACTCATACCAGGATGTAATCACAAAGTCAATCAAACAATGATCTTAGTTTTTGCCCTATTTTGTTCCCCACAAATGGTAAGAAGTTCAAAGTGCAGGGTAGAGCAAAAGTCTATGCCTCACGCTTGACTAAAGTTATTGTCATGTGAACTCCAAAAGAAATTCCAACAGATACTCATCCAAAAGCACACCAGCCTTGTGGGTCACACATGAACAAGTCACAGACTTACAAAATTCCCCTTTCCTATAACACTACTGCTGGATGAAGCACAAGCTGGAATCAATATCACCGGGAAAAGTATCAATAACCTCAGATATGCAGATAACACCACCTTTTTATGGCAGAAAGCAAAGGAGAACTGAAGAGCCTCTTGATGAAGGTGAAAGAGGAGAGTGAAAAAGTTGGCTTAAAACTCAACATTCAGAAAACTAAGAACATGGCATCCAGTCCCATCACTTCATAGCAAATAGATGGGGAAATAATGGAAACATTTAGACACTATTTTCTTGGGCTTCAAAATCACTGCAGATGGTGAGTGCAGCCATGAAATTAAAAGACACTTGCTCTTTGGAAGAAAAGCTATGACCAACCTAAGCACATTAAAAAGCAGAGACATTACTTGGCCAACAAAAGTCTGTCTAGTCAAAGCTGTGGTTTTCCAGTAGTCATGTATGATTATGAGAGTTGGACTACAAAGAAAGCTGAGCACCAAAGAATTGATGCTTTTGAACTGTGGTGTTGGAGAAGACTCTTGAGAGTCCCTTGGACTGCAAGGAGATGCAACCAGTCCTTCCTAAAGGAAATCAATCCTGAATATTCATCGGAAGGACTGATGTTGAAGCTGAAAATCCAATACTTGGCCACCTGATGTGAAGAACTAACTCATTGGAAAAGACCCTGATTCTAGGAAAGGTTGAAGGTGGGAGAAGGAGATGACTAGGATGAGATGGTTGGATAGCATCACTGACATGATGGACATCTGATCAGATGAGATCAGTCACTCAGTCATGTCTGACTCTTTGTGACCCCATGAATTGCAGCACGCCAGGCCTCCTTGTCCCTCACCAACTCCCGGAGTTCACTCAGACTCACGTTCATCGAGTCAGTGATGCCATCCAGCCATCTCATCCTCTGTCGTCCCCTTCTCCTCTTGCCCCCAATCCCTCCCAGCATCAGAGTCTTTTCCAATGAGTCAACTCTTCCCATGAGGTGGCCAAAGTACTGGAGTTTCAGCTTTAGCATCATTCTTTCCAAAGAAATCCCAGGGCTGATCTCCTTCAGAGCGGACTAATTGGATCTCCTTGCAGTCCAAGGGACTCTCAAGAGTCTTCTCTAACACCACAGTTCAAAAGCATCAATTCTTTGGCACTCAGCCTTCTTCACAGTCCAACTCTCACATCCGTACATGACCACAGGAAAAACCATGGCCTTGACTAGACGAACCTTGGTTGGCAAAGTAATGTCTCTGCTTTTGAATATGCTATCTAGGTTGGTCATAACTTTCCTTCCAAGGAGTAAGCGTCTTTTAATTTCATGGCTGCAGTCACCATCTGTAGTGATTTTGGAGCCCAGAAAAATAAAGTCTGACACTGTTTCCACTGTTTTCTATTTCCCATGAAGTGATGGGACCAGATGCCATGATCTTCATTTTCTGAATGTTGAGCTTTAAGCCAACTTTTTCACTCTCCACTTTCACTTTCATCAAGAGGCTTTTTAGTTCCTCTTCACTTTCTGCCATAAGGGTGGTGTTATCTGCATATCTGAGGTTATTGATATTTCTCCCGGCAATCTTGATTCCAGCTTGTGTTTCTTCCAGTCCAGCGTTTTTCATGATGTACTCTGCACATAAGTTAAATAAACAGGGTGACAATATACAGCCTTGACGAACTCCTTTTCCTATTTGGAACCAGTCTGTTGTTCCATGAAATTAAAAGACGCTTATTCCTTGGAAGGAAAGTTATGACCAACCTAGATAGCATATTCAAAAGCAGAGACATTACTTTGCCAACCAAGGTTCGTCTAGTCAAGGCCATGGTTTTTCCTGTGGTCATGTATGGATGTGAGAGTTGGACTGTGAAGAAGGCTGAGCGCTGAAGAATTGATGCTTTTGAACTGTGGTGTTAGAGAAGACTCTTGAGAGTCCCTTGGACTGCAAGGAGATCCAATTAGTCCGCTCTGAAGGAGATCAGCCCTGGGATTTCTTTGGAAAGAATGATGCTAAAGCTGAAACTCCAGTACTTTGGCCACCTCATGGGAAGAGTTGACTCATTGGAA
>NW_011494769.1:5071974-5098640 GCF_000754665.1 Bison bison bison
ACTCTGATGCTGGGAGGGATTGGGGGCAAGAGGAGAAGGGGACGACAGAGGATGAGATGGCTGGATGGCATCACTGACTCGATGAACGTGAGTCTGAGTGAACTCCGGGAGTTGGTGAGGGACAGGGAGGCCTGGCGTGCTGCGATTCATGGGGTCACAAAGAGTCGGACACGACTGAGCGACTGATCTGATCTGTTGTTCCATGTCCAGTTCTAACTGTTGCTTCCTGACCTGCATACAAATTTCTCAAGAGGCAGATCAGGTGGTCTGGTATTCCCATCTCTTTCAGAATTTTCCACAGTTTATTGTGATCCACACAGTCAAAGGCTTTGGCATAGTCAATAAAGCAGAAATAGATGCTTTTCTGGAACTCTCTTGCTTTTTCCATGATCCAGCAGATGTTGGCAATTTGATCTCTGGTTCCTCTGCCTTTTCTAAAACCAGCTTGCACATCAGGAAGTTCATGGTTCACATATTGCTGAAGCCTGGCTTGGAGAATTTTGAGCATTACTTTACTAGCGTGTGAGATGAGTGCAATTGTGCAGTAATTTGAGCATTCTTTGGCATTGCCTTTCTTTGGGATTGGAATGAAAACTGACCTTTTCCAGTCCTGTGGCCACTGCTGAGTTTTCCAAATTTGCTGGCATATTGAGTACAGCACTTTCACAGCATCATCTTTCAAGATTTGAAAGAGCTCAACTGGAATTCCATCACCTCCACTAGCTTTGTTCATAGTGATGCTTTCTAAGGCCCACTTTGCTTCACATTCCAGGATGTCTGGCTCTAGGTCAGTGATCACACCATCGTGATTATCTGGGTCATGAAGATCTTTTTTGTACAGTTCTTCTGTGTATTCTTGCCATCTCTTCTTAATATCTTCTGCTTCTGTTAGGTCCATACCATTTCTGTCCTTTATCGAGCACATCTTTGCATGAAATGTTCCTTTGGTATCTGTGATTTTCTTGAAGAGATCCCTAGTCTTTCCCATTCTGTTGTTTTCCTCTATTTCTTTGCATTGATCGCTGAAGAAGGCTTTCTTAATCTCTTCTTGCTGTTCTTTGGAACTCTGCATTCAGATGCTTATATATTTCCTTTTCTCCTTTGCTTTTCACTTCTCTTCTTTTCACAGCTATTTGTAAGGCCTCCCCAGAGAGCCATTTTGCTTTTTTGTATTTCTTTTCCATGGGGATGGTCTTGATCCCTGTCTCCTGTACAATGTCACGAACCTCAGTCCATAGTTCATCAGACACTCTATCTATCAGATCTAGGCCCTTAAATCTATTTCTCACTTCCACTGTATAATCATAAGGGATTTGATTTAGGTCATACCTGAATGGTCTAGTGGTTTTCCCTACTTTCTTCAATTTAAGTCTGAATTTGGCAATAAGGAGTTCATGGTCTGAGCCACAGTCAGCTCCTGGTCTTGTTTTTGCTGACTGTATAGAGCTTCTCCATCTTTGGCTTCAAAGAACATGAATCTGAGTAAGCTCCGGGAGTTGGTGATGGACAGGGAAGCCTGGCATGCTGCAGTCCATGAGGTCACAAAGAGTCAGACACAACTGAACTGAACTGATAATACTACTTGCAATATTGATTGGTTTTACTAGCTTAACCTTTTTGAGTCTGTTACTGTTTCATAAATGCTGTTAGTGTTTGGTGTACTAGATGTTAAATGGATAGTACAGTATATTGATTCTGAATCTAATTTTGGTTTCCAGGGTATTGAAGATAACTGAATCTGGCATTTAGAACCTTCCAATATTGAATGAGAATCCTCGAAAATATTTTTGCCTGAAAAAAGGCATTATAAGCACATTTAAAGAGTCCCTAGTAAAAATTAAGTCCATGCAATTTTTTTTGTTATTGAAGATATCATTAGGCAGCATTCAAGAACTAAATTTATTCTGATAATCATTATAATGATGAAAAAATTCCTTGCTCCAATAATTGATTTATGCTTCATTTAAATGTACAGAGTAGTTCCAATATAATTTCTTATTAACTCTAATGACGAATTTTAAAGTAGCATGACTCTGAAATAAAGATGAAAATTCTCCATACAACTTATTGCATTTAAATAGATTTAATATTTAATATTTAAAAAATCATTTGATGTAAATAGCCATCATGAATCACTGTAGATATACTAAGATGTAATTAAATGCTTTTTTCTTTTAAAATGAATCTACTTGTTTCATAATAAATTCTTTTTGTACTCTTTCTTCTTTTAAGCTGTTATTAGTTTTGAAATTATTTTAAATTGTGAGATATACTCTAAAATTCAGCAAATTTCTAAAAAAATTTCCTCTTAAGCAAATTCAAAGTAACAATTATCACTTAGTATTTGCCTTTATCTTACAATTATTTAAACCATTTTGATAAAAACTCAGATTTCTAAGACGGAAAAAACAAAACTTGGGGAGGGACTAGGGAAAGTTTTGTAAAAACTTTCACTAGATAAGATTGTGCACACAAAGAAACTACTCTCTGACCTTGTTTGATACCTGGAATTTGTTGGTATGACAATGTGTCATAATGGAGAGACAGGATTAACACAGTTCCTGCTGAGAAGATCCAGAAATCAGGCACCTACGAGTTCAGTAGTGAGAGCGGCTGCCAGGGGATCTGGAGTTTCTGGGTCTGTCCTGTGGCACTGTGACAATGCGAGGTCATGTTCAGTCACTTTCTGTGTGAGCCCCACCAAAAGACGGGCAGTGTGGACCACTAGAAAGTTCTCTTTGGTCCTTAAGAATGTAACCAAGAATGAGACCTCTCTCTCTCTCTCTCTCACATACACACACAAAATCAACTAATAAAAGAAGTTAGAATCCTGGAACAATCCCTAATCCATACCTCATAAAGAAAAAAAAGTCTTTTGAGTATAATATAAGATTTCAAGAAAGCAGCATGTTGGCTTGAATTCAAGAAGTCCTGAAGCATTCAGGATTTGGTTCTGTGTACTTAGTGCATAGCAAGGAAAGAGTCTTGAAAAAGAAGCCAAAAGACCTAGTTTAGTTTGTTACTCACTTGACAGGAAGTAACTTTTTAAGACCTCATCTGCTTTCTTCTCTGTTACATCAGGACAGTGCTAATTTTCTGACAGATTCTTGGGGTTCATAGAATGGTCATATAGGTTAATGCGGTTTAAAGTTAGGATGACTATATCATTTTGTCATCTACACCAGGACACTTTTGAGGCTGAAGGAGGGAGGTACTGATAATAATACTGAGACAATATGCACAAACCAGGACTCTCTTGGGCAAACAGGTACCTCTGTTCATTCTACATGAACTTTTAGAACTAGAAACCATTTTGTTCACCTGTAAGAGGTATGCACAGTAGCGGTATAGTATTGAAGCCTAGCTTCCAAACCTAATTTGACAAGGTACAATGAGCTTTCTGTGACATCATGGGAAGGAAATGCAGCCTGCACAGCCTGTGAAGTTTGTAATGGTTTACAGGAAGTACATGTTTTGACATGTAATCGGTGTTTCTGGAAAAGAATTTCCTAACTAGAATTTTTAAAAAATTGAACTAGCTTTATTTCAAAGCCTTTTAGAATATTTTTAGATTAATCTATACTGTTTTAAAGCAATAATCAAAGTTCCTTTCTCAATTTTCCCCTTCTTAAAGGAAACAGCCTTTCAAATAATGTAATCTGAAATGATAGATGAGGAGATCTTTGTATTTTCCCCATTTATAGAGCTCATTAAAAAGTTGTAGCTATTCTTCAAGGTTATTATCATTGTTACTATTAATTTTGGCTAAGAAAATGAGTCTATGGAGTTGAATGATCTTGATATTTACTTAGAGAAAATAATTTTTTCATTACCAAATTATTTTTCCTCTATCTATTGTACTTGGAGAAGAGAGAATAAGGAGGATAAAAATACTGTATTTTATCAATTGTTCGATATAATTCTACAGACCAAAAGCATTCTTGATTAAGTTTGTATTATTTAATCAATATTATGCAGTGTGAAAAAAATTCAGGTCCACTACAGTAAAGTTGGTTTTTTCCCCCCAACAAAGCTATTATAAAAGAAATTTGTTTTTATAACATTTTGGTATTAAGCTAGTTGCTGGAATAAGTGCTATCAGGAAATTTTACTAAAAAATGGGCTAACTGGGTATAAGACCTTTATTCCTAGGAATCCAGAGGTGGCTTAAATTTAAGACTACCTCATTGGACATAAGAATTATACTTGTTTCTTATCACCTACAGTAGGATGGTAGCAACAAAAATAATTGCCTTAGCATATACTGAATAAAGACTAATTAGAACAAATTATATTACCTAACAGAAGCAATGACATACATCTTCTTGATCCAAAACTGCATAAATTTAACAACAGTTTTGGAATGAAAGACTTCTTTTTACTAACAAAATTAAAAACACTTGAAATATTATACAATGAGAACACTAAGTTTAAAATTGAAGAACCTCTGTCAATTCCTAAGACTCAGTTTTTCTTTTGATGCATGTATAAACATTCATCCTAAGTCATATCTAAAAACAGGGCTAGAGGTTGTCACCTGAATCATGCTAGTCAATTTAGAAAAAGGCAACGTTTCATTAACACTTGAAATTGGATTGGAAATTCCACACTTCTTTAAAAAGGGGCTGGTTACAGTGAGGGGGGCAGTGGAGGATGAGACCCTTAGCATCACTGACTGACTCATTGGGCATTAATTTGAGCAAACTGTGGGAGAGAGTGAAGGACAGGGGAGCCTGGCATGCTGCAGTACATGGGGTCACAAAGAGCTGGACACAACTTAGCACCTGGAAACCAACAACAGCAATATAGTGAACCCTACACTTATAAATTCCACCACGTTGTAAACAGGAACGCTGGGTACCTACAAAATGATGTTTACTTTTTGAAGCTTGTTTTCCAAAAGAAGACACATACTGTATAACTGAAGGACCTATCATCTCACATTGTTTGTGAAAGGAATCATGTGCATTAAAATGTGTTTAAATAAAAAAGGATGTAGGGTATAGCTTTGTGACTTTAGTAACTCAAGATTTTGTTCACATCAAAGATACTCATCATCATGAAAATGGATTGTTTTTTCCCCCTAATTTTAGCTTCATCTTGCCATCAATTCATACAATTAATTTACATAATCTTAGAGTTTTTCACATAATTACAAATTTTGATGCACAAACATGATATAATTATATTTCACTCACAGATTGTACTTTTTATATGTTCTGCTCTTAATTTTAAAAGCAAGGAGGTTCAGCATCCCATCGTCTGAATACTAGTAACACTAAAATTGTATTAAATTTGCTTTTTATATGTAACCCTTTATTTAAATAAAATCTGGAAATTGTGAGGAAAAAATGCAAATCATTGAACAGCTGCAAATACAAAATCACAGTCTTATCCACATCCTATTACATAACAGCTGGCATTAACTGAGTATTGATTTATTGCTGGTACTGTGCTCAGGGGTTTCTTAGTGATGATCAGTTGAGTCTCAGCCAACCCTACAGGGGTGATCCAACTATCATTCTCTTTTACCAAATGAAGAAACTAAGACTCATTTGCTCAAAACTCTGCATGTATTAAATGTTTGAGCTTGTATTGGAACCAAAGCAGGCTGAGCATTTGGCCGCAGCAGAAGCCTTCTAACAGAAATTCAGTCAGGGCCAGTAATTGATCAGTTAAGAGAAGAATCATAAACAAACAAACAAAAATATACATGCGTGCTTGTGCTCAATTGCTCAGTTGTGTCCAACTCTGCAACCCCATAGACTGTAGCCTGCCAGGCTTCTCTCTCCATGGGATTGTCCAGGCAAGAATAGTGGAATGGGTTGCCATTTACTTCTCCAGGGGATCTTCCTAATCCAGGAATGGAACCCGGGTCCCCTGAATTGCAGGCACACTCTTTACCGACTGAGCTACAAGGGATATACATAAGATATAATTTAAAATACATAAACATATAGTCATTTACCTTTTTCTCATTTTATTTTATTTTTTGATGTAGAGCGAAAGTGTTTTCTTTAAGGGTAGATGTACCAAGTAAAGTTCCTTAGAATTTTCTTGCATAAGCCATACCCATAGTTTCACAACCTTGAATTTCAATATATTTAATGGGGGCTAAAACATTTGTAAAGCAATATACATGAATTTCTACTCTAGGTTCTTGCAAATTTTGTTTCTAATATTTTATGCTTGTCTCATACACACCCAAATGCACAGCAGTTACTTTTTATAAAATAACAATTTGTCTTTATCAAGTTTAACACATTCATCATTTTGATTTTCTTGAGAACTCTCTTTATATACTTATACTTATTTCATGTATTTAATTACTATACTATACTATAGAAATTACTATAATTGGTGGCATAAACAGAATTAGAAATAAAAATAATATGACGGGGATTATTACAACTCTACTGACACTCCATATCCCGGGGACATCCATTTTTAAGTATTTTTAAAAGAATGAAGGCTCTCCAGTCTCTTCCTGGCTGTGGATAGGCGGCAAAACCTTGGCCTTTGTGTAGTATTCTTAGAATATCTCTGAATGAAAGAAGTTGTATAAATGCAAAGTAGGGAAAAATCAATCTTAAGATTAGAAGCTGCCTTAGTAAGGTAATACACAACTGGTGTTGTGATTACGAATAAATGTGCTCATTAAAATTTATATACATATAAACATATATTCACATATTATATGTATAGCTCTTATGCTTACATTTTAAATTTTCAGGGAAAATTTTACATGCTTTTAAACTTTCCTAAAAATCTTCTTTTCAAGCATAAAAAACATGTTGCAATAGTAATAAGTAAGGTAAAATATATAAGCAAATAAATTGCATTTCTTCATTCTAACCATGATATTCTTGAACATAAAAATGTTTAGCAGCCTATTACAGGGTAATATTTTATGCCATATATTACATTAAAGTGACATGATAGTTAAGACATATTTCAACTAAGGTATATATTTTTGATTTGATAAAGTAATTTGAAAGATGTCAACTCAAAAACGCATAATACTGATTATTTTAGTAAAATAAAACAGAGGCACTTTTATTCTAATAAGAAAATGCCAGTCTGAAGTCACACCTTCCTGTGCACCTAACAGTATTCTCATTTTATCATATTTTAAAAATCCACACCTCATATTTTCTGTTACCTTATATGGATGGTGCTAATGACACACGTAGTAAATCTTCTATTAGCCTTGTAGTTGGATAGGATTTGTTTAATTTCAGCTGTCAAATAATGTGAAAAAAAAAACAACCCACCATTCTGGTAACCCTATGTTAGAACTATAAGAGTAAATGTTTCACGAACAGCAATAATTTATTGATCACATTCTCTACCAGCATAAAATTAAAAGTACAGAATATGCCCATTTGGGAAGTCTGATGACTCACTTGTTTGAGTGGATTAAAAGAAACTTTGAAAATTTTCCTTTTAATGCAGGTAAAAGGAACTAAAAAGCATGAGAATGGTGTGACTCTTCCTTGGTATAGGCAAAATAGTGTGTGTTTTATACAAAAGGAATCATTTCCTCTGATATTTCACAAAATATATGCTCGGTGATGTAACAGAAAAAATAACCTCTAAATTTCATTGTTAAAACAATGAAGACGTGAATAAGTGAAATACTCTCTATTGTCACTCCTCCTTAACCTTTTATCCTTGATTGTCTAGTATAAGTGAGCTGCTGTGTATCTTCTTTGGTACCTCTCCCTCCGCATTTATTAACATACACAGACATATGTCTTGTTTTAGGCCGAGCTCTCTGATGACAGGGTGTTCAGTGCAAAAGTTCACTGGGGTGAGCTCTTGAGAGACACACCTCTAACTACACTCTTAAGGAAGTGAGGAAGGCAGCAGAGGGTGGGGGCAAGTTGACTAAAATAAAGTTGCAATTGAGGTCTCATCAAACTCATCAGAAAATCCTCAAACTCCAAGGAATCTTTCAGCATTGTCCCAGATTAAGAAAAGGGACTGGAATTTTATATTCTCAAATTATCAAATCATTAGCCAGCCCCTAGGAAGAGATGCAACCTTGGGTGAGTTTTCAGAGATGGATGCATATCCTTCTAAGTGATAAGTCTATCTCATTCATTTTAATGGATACATAGTATTCATTGTAAGATTAGAAATTTTATTTTTATTTTTTGTTTGTTGTTTTAGCAAATAATGCTGCAATATCTTTTATGTATGTTTTTCTGAATTGATATTTTGTTAAATAAATTAGTCCAACTGCTGAGTCAAAAGTTAGGTATGGTTGTTTAAATAAACCTGGTAGATTATTTTATGAAATGACTACATTAATACACACTACCATCAAAAGCATATAAAATTACCTGTTTGATACTGAAGGTCTTCAATGAAATTTTTTTTCAATTGTGACTAAAAAATATTATCTCATTGTGCTTTAACATGCATTTTCTTGACATTAATAAGGTTATGCTTTCTTAAAGTGTGTTGTCTATTTTTTCCTCTCCTTTAACCTGACTAGTCCTTTTTTTTGTTGTTGGTTTTATTTATCTTATTCTTACTAATATATTCTATATGTTTTACTATTTTCTCCTGGTGAATTGCTTAAATGACTTTGCTTTTGGTATCTTTATTAGTCAAAGTTTTCCAGAGAAACATAATCATTATAGATTGATTGATTGTAGGAATAGATTGATGTGGTTATGGAGGCTGAGAAGTCCCATAGTCTGCCATGTACAAGCTGGAGAATCAGGAAAATTGGCTGTGGAATTCTGAGTTCAAAGAGAACCAGGAGCTGGTGGCTCTAAGTCCTGTAAGTCCAGGATTTAGAGTTATGTCTGACTCTTTTGTGACCCCATGGACTGTAGCCCACCTGGCCCCTCTGTCCATGAGATTTCCCAAGCAAGAATACTGGACTAAGCTGCCATTTCTTTCTCAGGGGATCTTCCTGACCCAGGGATCAAACCCACATCTCCTGCATTGGCAGGAGGATTCTTTACCACTGAGATACCTGGCAAGTCCTGGTCTGAGAACAAAAGTTTGAGAATCAGAAGTGTCGATGCCCAAAGGCAGAAGAGGGATGTCTTCATTCAAACAAAGAGATCACGTTTGTCCTTCCTTTGTCTTTTTGTTTATTCAGGCCCTCAGTTCAGGGTGGGATTGCATGATGCCTGCTCACATTGCTGAGGGTGCCCCTCTTCACTCTGCCTACCAATTCAAATGTTAATTTTTTCTGGAGACACACACCCAGAAATCATATTTTATAATATTTCACAAGCTTTCTGGGCATCCTTCAGCCCAGTCAAACTGAAGTATACAATTAATGATTACAGCATCTTATAGAAACAAAGGACCTACATTTCAGATTTTTTATCTTGATTAAGAAGTCTTCTTACTCCAAGATTCACAAAGATTCTCATCTTTTTCACTAAAATCATCCAAATTTCATCCTTATATATTTGTGATCCCCTAAAGTATATTTATTAAGTGCAAAGCAAACTGCATAACAATAACTATAGTATGATATTTTGGAAGAAAAACAATATGTAATAATAGATTTAAAACCAGTTCAAAGGACTGAATGGTTCTCTCTTCCCCCAAATTATATATTGAAGCCCTGAACTTCACTGAGTTGGTATTAGGAGGCAGAGACTTTGGGAGGTGTTTAGGTCATGAGCATGCTGCCCTCAGGAATGAAATTAGCCCTTAGAACAAAAGAGGACCCAGGGAGCTCCCTGGCCCCTTCCACTCTTTGAGAACACAGTGAGAAAGTGGCTGTCTATAAAACAGAAAGTGGGCCATCAGCAGACAATGAAATTCCTGGCACCTTGATCTTGGACTTCCTGGTTTCCAGAGCTGTAAGAATTAAATTTCTATGCTTATAAATCATTCAGTTTATGGTATTTTTGCCACAGCAGTTCAAACAAACTAAGACAAAACTTTAACCTACTTCTGTGTAGCCAGGCACAAAAGTCTCCATCAAAATATGTACCAAAGTGTAGATGACAGCAGCTACCTCTAGGCATCATAGTTGGGACAAAGAAAGAAGAAGACTTTTATTCTTTACTATCTATATTTTGAAAAAGAGGGCAAAAAGGTAATGATAGAATTATAGGTAATTTTTCTATTCCATTTTTGGCTTCTCTGTGATTTCCAAAATTTTCATTTTGGAGATATATTAACAATATTTCATAACCAGAAAGAAAAAATTTAAGGCTCTCAGGAGTTCATCACTGAGTAGTTTTAAAGGTTTCTTTAAAGTGAAGAAGCATTTATTACATCTGTAAACTGTTAAAACCTTGTGTAACTCCCAGAAAATTTTGTTCTGGAGCAGATGTCAGAAGATGCTAACTCCTGCCTCAGCTTTGGTTTGTATGAAAGGTCTTGGCCACAGATATTTTCATTTCTGAGCCAGGCTCTCTCTATTTATACTTTTAATACTTATAAAAATTGTCCTGATCATGGCTTGAGGTATGAGTCTAGTTTCATTTTCATTTTTCAAGTTATTTATTGAGATACAATTTATGTACAGTAAAATTTACAGTGCAGTAGGTTTGACAGATATATACCACCAAAATAAAAATATAGATTATATTGCTTATCTCAAAACATTCCCTGGTTATTCTCTGTGGTTAATTGCCTCTCTTACATTCCTAGCTTTTGGCAGCAACTGATCTGATATATGCACCTCATTTTTCCTTTTCCAGAAAGGCACACAAATGAAATGACACAGTATGTTGACTTTTGAGCCTGGGTTTTTCACTTAGCATAATTTTGGGATTGGTCCACATTGTTGTGTGTATATCAAAATTTGTTCCTTTGAATTCTGATTAGTATTCCACTTTACAGATGTTCCACAAGATTTTTTATCCATTCAACAGTTGAAGGCACTGAGTTGTTTTCAGTTTTTAGCAATTATGAGAAGAGATAAAGAAGAGAAGCGGAAGGCAAAGGAAAAAAGGAAAGATATACCCAACTGAATGCAGATTTCCAAAGAATAGTAATGAGACATAAGAAAGCCTTCTTAAGTGAACAATACAAAGAAATGGAGAAAAACAACAGAACGGAAAAGACTAAAGATTTCTTCAAGAGAATCAGAGATATCAAGGGAACATTTCATGCAAAGGTGAGCACAATAAAGGGTAATTTGCAATCAACTGTACCCTTTTAAAAGAAGTCTGAACTAGTCAAATATAATATCAGTAGAAAAAACAAAAATCTAAGATTGTCTTTGTTTACATTTCCTGTTTCAGTTTGTCTGAGCTATCATTCTTCTCTATACCATTAGTCTCTTTGAATACAGTAGCTGGCTGAGTGAGATTCCTGACTTCATAAAACATGGAAACGCTTTTAATTTCATGGCAAAATTCCTCATATTTGGCAGTATATTATTGAGATGACATTTGGGACAACAAGCCTTCAGAAAAGGGGCAGAGAAAATGATCAAGAATAAATGAAAGAAACATTAGGAATCAAGATTGAAAAAAATGATTGGGGGACAAAATTGAGAATGCTTATAATGTGCAAAATGAAATGTCCCTTTTGGAAGCATCTGTAAGATCTATATTTCATTATGGAATAATCCCGTTAGTAGATATCAGAGCACTTTTTCCTGACTGATAATAAATAATACCATTTTGAATTATTTGTTTTTTCCTGTACTGTATAATTTTAATTTAGAATGAGTTTAGTATATTTAGACAGTCTCAAAGTAGTGGTGCAAAGTTACCTATCCTCCTCCTCTGACCCACACAAAGTACCTAGCAATCTGGGATTGGTACTCTTTCAAAAAGCAATTGGTAAATAAATTAATATACCTATGGCTACTGACTATAATCAAAAGGGATTTGATTTAGGTTATACCTGAATGGCCTAGTGGTTTTCCCTACTTTCTTCAATTTAAGTCTGAATTTGGCAATAAGGAGTTCAGGATCTGAGCCACAGTCAGCTTCCAGTTTTTTTTTCTTCCTGACTGTATAGTGCTTCTCCATCTTCAGCTGCAAAGAATATAATCAATCTAATTTCAGTATTGACTATCTGGTGATGTCCATGTGTAGAGTCATCTCTTGTGTTGTTTAAAGAGGGTGTTTTCTATGACCAGTGCGTTCTCTTGGCAAAACTCTGTTAGCCTTTGTCCTGCTTCATCTTGTACTCCAAGGCCAAACGTGCCTGTTACTCCAGGTATCTCTTGACTTCCCACTTTGCATTCTAGTTGCCTGTGATGAAAAGGATATCTTTTCTTGGTGTTAGTTCTAGAAAGTCTTGTAAGTCTTCATAGAACCATTCAATTTCAGCTTCTTTGGCATTAGTGGTTGGGGCATAGACTTGGATTGCTGTAATAGTGAATGGCTTGCCTTGGAAACAAGCTGAGATCATTCTGTTCTTTTGAGATTGCACCCAATAACTGCATTTTTCACTCCTGTTGACTATGAGTGCTACTCCATTTCTGCTAAGAGATTCTTGCCCACAGTAGTAGATATAATGGTTAACTGAATTAAATTCAGCCATTCCCACCCATTTTAGTTCACTGATTCCTAAAATGCCAATGTTCACATTTGTGGAAGCATCCTAATGAGAGGGACTGGCTGTGGGGAAAACTGGTCTTGCTTCTGTGGGCAGAGCCACGTTCAGTAAATTTTTAATCCAATTTTCTGCTGATGGGTGGGGCTAGGTTCCCTCTCTGCAGTTAAATCTGAGGCCAAACATGGTAGGGGTAATGGCAACCTCCTCCAAGAGGACTTATGCCAGCACACTGTGCCTCCCAGGACTGCTGGCCAGTACCCCTGACCCCGTGGCAGGCCACTGTTGACCCATGCCTCTGCCAGAGACTCCCAAACACTCACAGACAAGTCTGGTTCAGCCTCTTGTGGTGTCACTTATGATTATACTGTGGAAGTGAAAAATAGATTCAAGGGATTAGATCTGACAGAGTGCCTGAAGAACTATGGACAGAGGTTTGTAACACTGTACAGGAAGCAGTGATCAAAACCATCCCTAAGAAAAAGAAATGCAAAAAGCCAAAATAGTTGTCTGAGGAGGGCTTACAAATAGCTGAGAAAAAAGGAGAAATGAAAGGCATATGCAGAGTTCAAAAGAAGACAAAGAAGATATAAGAAAGCCTTCCTAAGTTAACAATGTAAATAAATAGAGGAAAACAATAGAATGGGAAAGACTAGCGATCTTTTCAAGAAAATTAGAGATAACAAGGAAACTTTTCATGCAAAGGTGGGCTCAATAAAGGACGGAAATTGTATGGACCTGGCAGAAGCAAAGATATTAAGAAGAGGTGGCAAGAATACACAGAAGAACTATACAAAAAAAGATCTTAATGACCCAGATAACCACAATGGTATGATCACTCACCTAGAGCCAGACATCCTGGAGGCAAAGTAAGTGGGCCTTAGGAAGGATCATTACAAACAAAACTAGTGGAGGTGATGGAATTCCAGCTGAGCTCTTTCAAATCCTAAAAGATGATGCTGTGAAAATGCTGCACAACTGGACACAACAACAGACTGGTTCCTAATTGGGAAAATGGGATGTCAAGGCTGTATATTGTCACCCTGCTTATTTAAAATTATATGCGGAGTACCTCATGCAAATGCTGGGCTGGATGAAAGTCAAGCTGGAATTAACACTGCCAGGAAGAATATCAATACCTTCAGATATGCAGATGACACCACACTTATGGCAGAAAGCAAGGAAGAATTAAAGAGCCTCTTGATGAAGGTGGAAGATGAGAGTGAAAAAGCTGGCTTAAAACTCAACATTTAAAAAGCGAAGATCATGCCATCACTTCATGGCAAATAGATAGGGCAGCAAGAGAAACAGTGACAGACTTTATTTTCTTGGGCTCCAAAATCACTGCAGACGGTGACTGCAGCCATGAAATTAAAAGACGCTTGCTCCTTAGAAGAAGAACTGTGACAAACCTAGACAGTGTATTAAAAAGCAGAGACATTACTTTGCCTACACAGGTCAGTATAGTCAAAGCTATGGTTTTTCCAGTAATCATGGATGGGTGTGAGAATTGGACCATAAATAAGGCTGAGCACCAAATATTTGATGCTTTCAAACTGATAAAACCAGTCAATTCTAAAGGAAACTAACCCTAAATTTTCACTGGAAGGACTGATACTAAAGTTGAAGCTCCAATACTTGGGCCATCTGATATGAAGAGCCAACTCATTGGAAAAGTCCCTGACGCTGAGAAAGATTGAAGGCAGGAGTAAGTGGCAACAGAAGATGGTTGGGTGGCATCATTGATTCAATGGACATGAGTTTAGCATCTTTACTCAATGGACAGAGCTCATGAGACGGTGAGGAAGAGGGAAACTTGGTGTGCTGCAGCCCATGGGGTTGCAAAGAATTGGATATGACTGAGTGACTGAATGACAAAAGTGGCCATTGACTAGATCCTGTTCATCTTTGTTTTACTGTTAGCACTATGACAGCAATGAAGCTCAAGAGAAATACTGTTACAGTGACCAAATCCCACTCCCAAACTTCCATGTCACTTAATGCCTAAGATACTGATCTGATACGCATATCCTTTAACATTATTCCGTAAATTCTTTAATAGCTATTCATATCTCCGTGGATAAAATTCTAACTTAGCTCAAGGAACAAAGCTTCCATTGATGTGGACTACCTAGGTCTCTGGCCCTATCCCAAGGTAGGATTCCAGTTCATGCCCTTCACCTCAGATGTGTCAAACTTATTCTGAGTTTCTTAAATGCTCTCTTTAGGCTCTTTAATATTCTGAGCCATTCTGTGTGCTGTTCCCTTGGTACAGAATATTTCTTTCTAAATACTTTGTAAACTTTAAAGTTGATTGAAAGTTTTTCAAGAATGCCCTGCCTTGCCTAATGAATTTGGTTCCCTGTTGTAACACCCCAGGAGTTTCCCAGGTGGCACAGTGGTAATGAATCAGCCTACCAACGCAGCAGCCACAGGAGATGAGTTTGATCCCTGACTCTGGAAGGTTTTCTGGAGGAAGAAATGGTGAACCATTCTAGTATTCTTGCTGGGATAATCCCATGGACAGAGGAGTCTGGCAGGCTCCAGTCCACAGGATGGAAAGAGTTGGACATGACTGAGCTACTGAGCGCGCACACACACACACACACACACGGCATAGTCTTCCCTAGGAATTTCCTTTGTATGTATCTTCTGTCAGTATTTTGTAATATAATATAGTTGTTGGTTTCCATTATTATTTCTCCTAGTGGAATACAGAATTCTTGAAAAGTTTATGTAACCTGGTACTTAGCAGAGTATAGTCACATAATAGGTTCTTGATAAATAACATTGAATAAATAAAAACTATATTTTGCATAAATCAAAACATAGCAGTCATTCAATAAGTAACTCTCAGAATAGTCAGAACACTATAATAGTATATGAAATGCCTTATAAACAGAATAATTATAGTAGTCAATCTAATTGTTTTTAGTGTAATATATGGAATTTGGGGAAGCAAGTTTATTGCTTTTAACTTAGCTTGAATGCTGGTACTGAAATCTTACAGCTGTCATCTGCCTCCCTGCCACAGGACATGGGACCCAGAATAATGAACCACAAGGCAATGGCACCCCACTCCAGTACTCTTGCCTGGAAAATCCCATGGATGGAGGAGCCTCGTAGCCTGCAGTCCATGGGGTCGCTAAGAGTCGGACACGACTGAGCGACTTCTTTTTCACTTTTCACTTTCATGCATTGGAGAAGGAAATGGCAACCCACTCCAGTGTTCTTGCCTGGAGAATCCCAGGGACGGGGGAGCCTGGTGGGCTGCCATCTATGGGGTCGCACAGGGTCGGACACGACTGTAGTGACTTAGCAGTAGCAGCAGTGTCTCATTCTATGTGTATCTCCAGCACTATAGAACCTGGATCTTCATGTAATTCTCTTTTATTAGTTGTAAGATTTACTACTGTCTGGGCTATGGACTGAATTTGTGTTTCCCCCAAATTCATATGTTCAAAATTAAACTTCAATGTGATGTTATTTGGAGATAAGGCCTTTGGGATGTGATTAGGTCCTGAGGGTAGAGCCCTTATAATGAGATTAATGCCTTTACAGAAAAGACTCACAGAAATCCCTGGTTCTTTCACCATGTGTAGGACACTGGAAAAAAAAAAAAAAAGTAGGGGGTGGGGGAGAGTCATCCATGAACCAGGAGGCAGGACCTTGTCTGTGTGTGCGCTCTGCTGTGTCCGACTCTTCGCGACCCCACCAGGGACTGTAGCCCGCCTGGCTCCTCTCTCCAAAGAATTTTCCAGGCATGAGTAATGGAGCGGGTTGCCATTGGCTCCTCCAGGGGAATCTTTCCGACCCAGGGATCTAACCCACGTCTCCTGTGTCTCCTGCACTGGCAGATGGATTCTTTACCACTGCATCACCTGGGAAGCCCAGGGCAGGACCTTACTGGATACCAAAATCTGCTAGCTCCTTGATCTTGGACATCCCAGTATCCAGAACTGAGAGAAATATATGTTTGTTGTTTATAACCACACAGTCTAGGGTATTGTTATATTAGCCCAAATGGACTGAGATACTCTGACTGCCTTTATTTCTCTGATTCTCTGCTGAGAACAAGCTAGCTTTGTCAAGCTAGCTTGCCCATGAATAAAGTGCTTAAGATTTGTTTAGCAGTTGATTGTTCATATAAGAATGGGAAATAAATACTATTTAGATTATCAAATAGTTAATACTAAAATTGAAAAATAAGATGTCGTTTTTAGCAAGAGCAGATGTTTGGGGCACATCTTTTTCAGTGCATCTGTTTATTAATGAGGGGTTAGCTAGAGTTTGTGAACATGCGGCTTTATTTATTTAAAAAAATATTTCACTGACTTTCAATTTACATCATAACAAAAGTGTGTATAATGTGGCAGAACTGTTTTATGTGATTAAAAACTGTTTATCCTGGATTTATAATTAATTTAATTGTAACATCTACAAGACTGCAATTTTGAAAAACTTTCAATCCTGATTGCCTATTATTCACATGACAACAGTGACATAAATTGACATCATGAAAAATGGAAACATAACAAGCAGTTGTCCTGATTTAATAACAATTTTGAAATAAAAATCTGTAAATTTTTAGTATAAATCATATTTATATTTAATACATATGAAGACAATTATTTTGCCTTCAAATTTTGCATCAGAGCTAGAAAGTTCACAATTTAATAAATATCTTACAAATATACTTTCATTTAAAACCAGCTTGAGATATTTCATATCTTGATAAAAATAGAATGAGGAAAAGAACTAATTTAGTTGCTCCATCAAATGATTTCCTTAAACCCAGGTCCCATTTAAGGTCAGTGACACACCTTCATTTGTTTGAACTATGGTTTTTACCAAATTCAATCAAACATTAAAAGGAAGTACTTAATTAGTTATGCTGCACTAACAAAGAAAAATTATTACACCATACTAATCTATGTTATAGCAAAACCCTGACCCCACAAAAATGATTGGTGCTATTAAGCAGATTGATTGAAATACATAGGAATTATAATTCATAGAATTGGTGTAGAGAAAGCCATCAGATTCAGACTGCATTATTTTTCTACTCAAATGCTACACTAAGATTCCATATAAACTTGTTTCCAAACCTGAATTGCTTTGTAGAAAGTGTTAATAAGATGGTTATGGAGTAAATGTGTGGTTTCCACTTCCATTTAGTTAAATGCACTTCAAATAAATTATAGCCAGTAAGTAGTTTTTAATTCAAATATAACATCTTTGCCAGCTGAAATACTGAGATATAAAGATTTCTAAAACAAAAATCTGTTTGTGGGATAAACAAGATGAGATTCTGCCCAATTACACCATCAATGCCCAAATCCAAATTTTAATGTGATTGTTCTAGAATTATTTCAGGGAAATTTTAAAATAGGTAAAAGTGGGAAAGAACTTAAGGAAAACTCCACCCTCAAATAACTAGTATTCACATTTTTATATTTTCATCTCAACATTTTTTATGAAAGTGATTTTTATTATTGTTGTCTCTCCAAAAGATATTTTTATTAGACTTTGTCCTAAACATGTGAAATGCCTTGATCTTTCTTACACAAAAACGCTTTTGAGTTCTTAGTATTTGTACATTAGATCATAGTTATAGAAACTGGAAAACAAGTAATGTACATACCATGTATCTATTTTTTATTAATCATTCTTTATTTTTCCCTAGATTAAAGTTTGTGATAGACCATAAATAAACTCTAACGACTAAGTGGCCATAATTCACATTATAGATTCTCCTCCTATGTCAGAGCATTCACAGAAGGTGAAAAAGTGTTTGAAAATATTTTGTTTTTCACCTGTGATAAATGATGAAAATACTTCTAAGTTTACATAGACTTTGAACATATGGTATTAAATATTGTACTATTATACGGGAAGTTCATGAGGTTAATACATAACATCTGAAAATCAGTGCAAGTAAACCTACCATGTGAGGTATACAATAAACCTATATATTATTCACTGATGGGGGTGCAGAAATTTAGAGAGCTTACATTACAGAATGCTGAATTATGCCTACCTCTTAGGTACAGTCTCTGATGTTACCTCTTTAGGTTTTCATACATGATTGTATTGATATTTTTCTTTACAATTAAAATCAATTGACTCAAGTCTAGTGAAAATATAAATGAGGTTAAAGACTTGTAGCTTTTAGGCTACTAGTGGTTTCAAACTTTGATCAATTTTAATTTTATGAGGTCTTTTTCACGACTAAGATGTATTGACAGTATTAGCATTTCCATGATATAGTTACAGTTAAGGATGGAAATTGCATTCAGTGCAAATAATTGTATAAATTCTGCTGCTCAAAAGTGGCAACAACCTATTTGATAAGGGCAAACGTTTCTTTTTGATAACTAAAAATAATCTACGTATTAACTGGATTTTCAAAAATGAAAATTGTGCATGTGGCTTAGAGATGCCATACGAAACGAATATAATTCTGAACTGTTCAAAATAAATTATATGAGTCAGAGACCATGGAATAGGTATTGTATAAGGATTTCAAAATCAGTCATACAAAAGTCAAAAGCCTTTGCGTTGGTAAAATTTGTTACTTGGAGGGAGAAAGGATAGCTTGACAATTCAGGGTGTGGATTCAGCAGTTAAACTGCTTGGAAATAGGTGTTGGCTATTTTACCTCATGACTATGTGAACTGGGGTATTTCAATTAATTTCTCTACTGCTCAGTTTCCTTGTCTGTAAAATGGGAGTAATTACAAAATTTATCTCATAAGGAAGTGTTGAGGAATAAGTTACGCATAAAAAACATTCATGAGTGCTGAACACATGGTGAACACATCGTAAGTGCTAGCTTATTATTATATGTGGTGAAATATTAGTCTTTCTGAATTCCTGTTTCATTATTCCAACTACTAGTTGTATGTGTATATATATATATATATATATATATATGTATATATATCTCCACATAAATCTGTGTGTATGTGTGTATGTGTGTATGCGTGTGTATACCAGACTACTTCATCAGCCTCCTGAGAAACCTGTATGCAGAACAAGAAGCAACAGTTAGAACTGGACATGGAACAACGGTCTGGTTCCAAGTTAGGAAAGGAGCACATCAAGGCTGTATATTGTCACCCTGTTTATTTAACTTCTATGTAGAATACATCATGCAAAATGCCAAGCTGGATGAAGCTCAAGCTGAAATAAAAATTTCCAGGAGAAATATCAATAACCTCAGATATGCAGATGACACCACCCTTATGCAGAAAGCAAAAAGGAACCAAACAGCCTCTTGATGAAAGTGAAAGAGAAGAGTGAAGAAGCTAGCTTAAAACTCAACATTCAAAAAACAAAGATCATGGCATCCGGTCCAATCACTTCATGGCAAATAGATGGGGAAACAATGGAAACAGTGACAGACTTTATTTTCTTGGGCTCCAAAATCACTGCAGATGGTGACTGCAGCTATGAAATTACGAGACGCTTTCTTCTTGGAAGAAATGACAAATGTAGACTGTATTAAAAAGCAGAGACATTACTTTGCCAACAAAGGTCCATCTAGTCAAAGCTCTGGTTTTTCCAGTAGTCATGTATGGATGTGAGAGTTGGACTCTATCGTGTTGGAGAAGACTCTTGAGAGTCCCTTGGATTGCAAGGAGATCCAACCAGTCCATCCTAAAGGGAATCAGTTCTGAATATTCATTGGAAGGACTGATAACTGAAGCTGAAACTCCAATACTCTGGCCACCTGATGTGAAGAACTGATTCATTGGAAAAGACCCTGATGCTGGGAAAGATTGAAGGCAGGAGGAGAAGGGGATGACAGGGGATGACATGGTTGGATGGCATCACCAACTTAATGGACATGAGTTTGAGCATGGGACTTGCAATGGACAGGGAAGCCTGGCGTACTGCAGTCCATGGGGTTGCAAAGAGTCAGACATGACTGAGTGACTGAACTGAACTGATGTGTGCGCATGAAATAAATCCCATGAGAGGATAGATGACATTTACTCATTTTACCTACTCATGTTCACAGTGGTTACAAGTTATGCATGTAAGTGTTTTTGCTGAATATTATGGAGGCATATTGAAGTCTAATATTTTCCTCCTGTGGAAACTCAGAAAATACCCATCTTCTATTAGAAAAACAAAATAAATTCTATCTCCCAGAAAAAAAATTATTTTTAATCTCTGTAAGAGCTTCCTTAATATTGATATATCATAAAATTAATTAGGAAAGTATTTAAAAAGCAAAACCAAAATGGATCATTTCTCTTTACAATTACTAAATTTTATGTTGACAAAATGTCACTAAGCTTTTTGTTCTACAGTGAAGCCTACTTATTTATTTTCCTGTTTGCTCCCTTTGCTCACATAAAATTTACATAAGAGGCATTTAGTAGATGCTTAATAAATAAAAATCATTCTAAAGCCAACATGGGTTACAGCTTTTCTAAAATTAAAGTATTGTAAATAACTTAATCTTTCTCCACACTGAAAATAAAGATTATGGATGATTTTCTCAGAGAATTCTTCTGAAATTCCTATAGTGCTCATTGGAATTGGAGTGCATTAAGCTTGTGAAAGGACTGCAAGACCGTCAAAGCTTACCTTCTGTTAATATATGTAAACAGTTATCTCTAGCATCTAACCTTTACCAAAGTGTTCATCTTGCAGTGGTTTGGACATGTAGCGCTCCATATAGAGTCATTCATTGTCCACTACGTTAGTGGATGATGTATATTTTGTAGTTAATGGAGTTGAATAGATCTTCACATTTCACAGCTCAGTGAATGTGTGCTCCATTTTCTCCCTGGCTTCTGCTGCTAGATTTTTTTTTCTAAGAAAGCAACTTTATACATTAAAGATAAATTCATGACTTTGAGAAATGAATAAAATCTGCTTGAAAATGATCATAGCAGACTGAAAAGTTATGATTAGAATCATATAATTATTTATGCTAACATAACCACTGAACCAAATTCCTTGACATTTTAAAATCATTTAATTATTTCTTAATTAGAAATGGTGTGTGAAGTGAAAATCCACAGTTTGCAATTATAAGGAATTGCATTATATTATGTGCTCATTATAAGGAATTCCTAAGTCACTGATGAAGAATAGAAGGATATAACATTAGCATACCAAGAAATCAAAGATGCCCCAGGTAGCCATCTAATATAAATTGAGCATGTATTTACTTCACTTTGATAAGATAGCATTTGGAAAATATCATCAGCTGCTAAATTTATGATTTCTGATATTTAAACTTTCCATTTCTAAGACCAATAGTTTAAGAACTTTGAATAATCACATGGATTTGTTCACCAAAATAATTCTATGCTAACTTTACATAGTACTTCACAAGTGATAACAATTTTTACATGTAGTAATTACATTTTCACAAAAGACAAAGAGGTAACATATTATCCTTACTCCACAAATAAGAAAATTAAGGCTAAGCATTTATATGAATTATAATAGGAGATTAAAGTACTTTAAGTGCATAGATTTAGAAGAATAATCGGATATTTGTCCCAGATCAAAAAGGCTAGTACAATATGGTTGGAAGTAACACAGGAAAAGAAGACCCGAGAGTTAGCAACCCATGAAAGGATGACCCCAAATTCAATCTCCCATCTGTTTTTCTAAATAAAGTTTTACTGAAACACAACAATGTCCATTCCTTTAGACATTGTCTGCAACTGCCTTCCTTCTATAATAGTAGAGTAGCTGCAACAGAGACCACACAGATTGCAAAACTGAAAATATTTACTATCTAGCTCTTTAACTTTCTGCTGCTGCTAAGTCATCTCAGTCGTGTCTGACTCTGTGCGACCCCATAGACGGCAGCCCACCAGGCTCCCCCGTCCCTGGGATTCTCTAGGCAAGAATACTGGAGTGGGTTGCCATTTCCTTCTCCAATGCATGAAGATGAAAAGTGAAAGTGAAGTCGCTCAGTCCTGTCCGACTCTTAGCAACCCCATGGACTGCAGCCTACCAGGCTCCTCCTCCCATGGGATTTTCCAGGCAAGAGTACTGGAGTGGGGTGCCATTGCTTTCTCTGCTTTAACTTTCTAGAGTTTGACAATCCTTATTCTAAACCAGAGGGATTGTCTATACCATGGAATGTACTTGGGGGAAGAATCCAGAGACCGTGAGGAAGTCCTAAATATAAAATGAGAAAAATAGAACCATGTTGAAGTAGATGCATGATTGTCCCTAATATCTTTCAATAAATCATCATTTAGTGATACTATAGATGAGAGCTAAAGAGGGTACATAGAACTGGGAAGAAAAGCCAATGCAATCATTTTATCTCTCAGTTAACAAATATTTTTGGATTTCTGAAAAGTATAGAGTATTCTACTAGGCTTTAATCTATGAACAACCTTCCTAACTGGGTATTTTAATAATCTTCTAAGTACAGGTATTTGAAGATAAAAATAACATGAACAAACAAGTATTAAAACTATTGAGGAAATCTAAGGGCAAGAGGAGAAGGGGAAAACAGAGGATGAAATGGTGGAATGGCATCACTGACTCAATGGACATGAGTTTGAGCAAACTCAGGGAGATACTGAAGGACAGGGAAGCCTGGCATATTGCAGTTCATGGGGTTGGAAAGAGTCAGACATGACTTAGCGACTAAAAAACAACAGCGTGGATATAAAAAACCCCCATCAGTTGATATTAGTGTCTTTGCTTCCTTAGATAACCTCACTTTATTTCTTATCAAGCCAGTTATTGTTTCAGGCAAAGGAAAGAATCAGATAGAGTTGCTCTGCAAAATGGCTGCTAAACCTGTACACTAGTATTTCAAAGAGAAAGCCACAGTCCAACACGAAAGTCTCAAAGGAAGGAAAAAAAATGACTTAGCATATTAGATGCATTTATATATTTTTAACCAGATCCAAACTTCATGACTGAACTGAATGGAAGATAAATAGCTGGCAGATTGGGAGGACAATTTATAATCCTGAAAATGTATTGATGTTCACTAATTCTTTTTTAAAAAAACTTGTTTTCAACACCTCCCCTGTTTATGGTGCTTATCTGGCATTATGGAAAAAGAAATTCATGCCCTCGAGAATCACAAAATTTAAGGGAGAAGACAGACACCTATATAAATAACTATATTGTAACTGTTTCTATTACTGCTGGAGGTTGTGAATGGACATGAAGGCAGAAGAAAAATACATAACCATTGTGTGTAACTAACACTGTCTGGATTCAAGACACCATGTCTAAATGGCAGGATGCAGAAATCATTGGTGTAGTGTAGCCAAGGCAAGACAGAGTATTTTATAAATACATATAAAGTACTTCAGTGAAGGCTGTTCAGTCAAGAAATTCAATTTTAATTAGTGAAACGGTAATATTAGAAGTATTGAAATCAAAGAAGGACTCATGCATAGTTGTCTTGGGGCCCAAAATTAGAGTCTCTGGTTTCTTCTTCTGTTCTTCAATCCCAGAGTTTTGCATTGAATTATATTCCCTTCATTGACTTACATCAGATAAAATGCTACACCCCTTTTGATGGCAGCAGCTGAATCAGCAACTTGAGCTGAGCTTTTAGGCCATCGCTTTACATGGTTGAATTGTACAGACACAGTGGTTAGGGCTATGGTCTTGTTCTAAGTCATGAGTCTATTAATACATGAAAGTCACCTTTATGTTCTTTGCTAATAAACATAATGGAATGTGCTTAATATATGAAATTACTTGTTTAGAAACTCTGAGGACTGATTTTGTTTTAGTTAATTTGGTTGTACTGGGGTCTTGGTCGTAGCATGCAGGATTCTCACTGTGTCATGTGGAAGTTTTCGTTGCAGCACAGGACTCTCTAGTTGCCCCGTGTGGGCTTAGCTGCCTCTTGGCTTCTGGGAGCCTAGTTTTCTGACCAGAAATCAAACATGTGTTCTCTGCATTGCAAGGTGCATTCTTAACCACTGGACCAGCAGGGAAGTTCCTAAAAGACTAATTTTTAAAGAACTTACTTTCATAATTTTTCACCTTTAATTTCTATTGATTATATTAGCCTCAGTTTTCTTTAGAATTGTTAAGTTGGATGAGGTGACCTATAGAATCCCTCTCAGCTCTACAAATATGTTTTTACACAACTTTCCTAAACAAACAAGTCTCTATTGAATTTAAATGTGACCTAATAGTCATGATTTCCTGTCCCAGAAGGGTAGTGACCCTGCTGATATCAATGGGTAGTTAGCTCTTATTAATTCATTTCATTTATATTAATTACATGTTCAGTAACATTTGATAATGATAATCATGACAGTTGGTCAAGAGGATCTAATATCTAAAATAACTTGGAAATTCTTCAACTTGCTATTTCCTGAAATGGCAATATTTTCTAAGACCTCCTACATGGAGAATGTTAAAGTATTAAGGTAATAGAATTATCTGAAATGTGATATCTTTAAGACCAATATGATTTGATCCTCTAATGATCCTTAATTAATTTAGATCAATTTCTTTTGATAGTAATATTGGAGTTAATTATTGGGCACAAAATATATGTTTAATTAATGAAGTAAAAAATTATCTGAAATTTCATTTTAGAGGAACAGACAACCCTACAATATTTGTATTTCATACCCTTCAGTAAATCAGATCACTGACATTGATGTTATAACTATTTTAGTTAGGAATTAAAAATGTGCAGAGCATTTATGACCATCAAGTTGTTTGCATGACAAAAACAGCACTGTTTACTCACATGTGGATAAACTGAGTCAAGGGCTAATTGAGAAGGGGGCTAAGGCTAGAATTTAAATCAACGGGGCTCAGATTACTATTTCATTTGTTGAATCTTTATTAAAAAATGTAATGCACTGAAAATGCTTCACAAATTTAATTTTTCCCTCATCAATACATAGAACATTTGTGAACTGAATAACCTGCATGTTTAAATAGAGAGAAATAAATTAGTGTTAAAAAAACAGAAAAAGCCAAGTTGCTAAAATGCACACTATATATTCATTTTTACTATCTCTTAACAAAATGAACATTTTAAATGTACCTTTTGTCTTTGACAGGGAAAAAGAGAAAGACAAGGAAATTAATATTTTTGTAATATAGATGTCATCTTATACTTCATGCCTGACTCATTTGAAAATGTAGATTAATTTGCAAACAATTTAGAAAGTTGGACTATTGAATTGGGTCCTCTAAGATTTAGGATTTGTCATCTTTTAAAGTTGACACCCAGTGAGAGCTTGTCAATTACAAAGAAGTGAAATGAAGTGAAAATAAGTCTAATCTTCATCTTCTTGTTATATGCTTGGTTGGTTATAGAGAGACACCATTTACAGGCTCAAAATAATTATTCAGAAAGTTACGCTTCACTTTATAGCCAAATTTAAGCAGGAAAAAAGTGCCATTCCATGATGGTTATTTTATTCAGTGGGTGGGGAGGCTATGTGGAGAGTAGGAAGTGCCATATGGCCTTGTAAGGCCAGTGTTTAGACCATCGCTTATGTTTTTCCACTTTTCATATTGGTGATAAACAGAAATGACTCCAGATTATTGTTTTTAAAACAAACAATCCTACTTGAATACTGCTGTCTTACTGTTCAATGAAAGTAAGGATTTGGGAGAAATGTTATTTACATGTTCTATCAACATGTGAATTGAAACACTCATGGCAATTCCACTCTGAACATACCAGACTTCCTCTGAAGTCACCTTTTAATTGCTTTTTATTCCACCTATACACACATATAGCACCTATACACACATATAGCACAACATCCTAATTATCTTGTTAAATTAAAAAAGATGAGTTATTTGTTGTAGTTAGTAGATACATTTACAAAGGCATACTTTAGTGAAACTATCTATGATCTAACTCCTGGCTTTGATCTCAAGATCTACTGCTAATAAGCAAGGTCGGTTACCTTGGGAAATGGATTAGTATTTAGTAAACATAGAACTCCAGCAGATGGTGATTGCAGCCATGAAATTAAAAGATGCTTACTCCTTGGAAGAAAAGTTATGACCAACCTAGATAGCATATTCAAAAGCAGAGACATTACTTTGCCAACAAAGGTTTGTCTAGTCAAGGCTATGGTTTTTCCTGTGGTCATGTATGGATGTGAGAGTTGGACTGTGAAGAAAGCTGAGCACCAAAGAATTGACGCTTTTGAACTGTGGTG
>NW_011494769.1:5098740-5133847 GCF_000754665.1 Bison bison bison
AGAATTGACGCTTTTGAACTGTGGTGTTGGAGAAGACTCTTGAGAGTCCCTTGGACTGCAAGGAGATCCAACCAGTCCATCCTGAAGGAGATCAGACCTGGGTGTTCATTGGAAGGACTGATGCTGAAGCTGAAACTCCAATATTTTGGCCACCTCATGTGAAGAGTTGACTCATTGGAAAAGACCCTGATGCTGGGAGGGATTGGGGGCAGGAGGAGAAGGGGACGACAGAGGATGAGATGGCTGGATGGCAATACCGACTCGATGGACATGAGTTTGAGTGAACTCCGGGAGTTGGTGATGGACAGGGAGGCCTTGTGTGCTGCGATTCATGGGGTCGCAAAGAGTCAGACATGATTGAGCGACTGAACTGAACTGAACTGAAATTCATTCTCAACTTTTGCTCAGCCCAGAAGACTCTAAGCTGACTTTGAATACCTATCTCTGAGAATGACTGGTAGGGATTAATAAAACCAAAGTATCACTTGAAGTTAGGAGGAGAAAGAAGTATGTTCTAATAGTATTTTCTTCCTGCACACTCTTAAGACCATTGAACCACACATGCTCTTCCTTCCTAGAGGAGAGGAGAGAAGGAGTGACTAGACTGAGTGTCAGAAAAGGTATGTAATAAAGTTAAGTCTTTCAGAATAAAGAATTGAGACTATATTTCTTCTCCACTGCCTCATCTTAAGTCCATGGGCTAATCTTAGTTCCATTATAGTGAGAGGACAAAGGTCCCAAGAGAATTATTTGATATGTAAACACTTGCTCCTTCTTTTTTTTAAAAAAATGATATATGATGTTTGACATCACTTCATAGATATATTTGGCAAAACCATAGACATGATTTGTTTGTTTTTCAAGGCCATACTTTATGGGTCCCTTGTAACAATGACAATGATTATTTTTTTGCTTTGTCTCAAAATCTAAGACATTGTTTATGGTACACTTTGGCACTTTTTTGGTCAGTTGTATGTTAATGCTTATTTAGAATAATTACAAAAGCAATAAAATAACATTGTGTTTGAACAATAGAGAAAAACATCATCATAATTCAATGCCCAAGTCCAATAACTATGATCAATTAGGTAAAGATTTTCTTCTAATTTTTATAAGCTTATTTTATATATTTGCAAAAATACTCTTCATGCTGATTTTTACACAGAGCTTTTATTAAATATTAAGTCATAAGTATTCTATACGTCACAATAGTCTATGAGGACTTCTGGCTAATATTTCATTAAGTGGTTATATCAAGATTTATTTAACTATGAACTATTGCAATGCCATTAAACTATATACAATATTTTTATTATATTTCATGCCATTTCAGATATCTATATGATTATGACTTTTAAAATATTTAGATTATCTTTAAGACAAATTCACAGAAGGGAAATTACTGGCTCAAAAGATGTAAACATTAATAATGTAATAGAAAGACTATAAGCTTTAAAGCCATGAACCTGGATACAAATTTTAATTCACTCATTTATGTGGCCTTAAGGATATAATTTAATCTCTTTTAGACCCAGTTTCTTATTGCATAATACCACCTACTATGTATCATTTTTCTAAAGATTATGTTAGAATTTAGCACAAAGCTGAATAAAGAGTGATCATTATTATGTCTTTCCAAAAGTATTAATTTAGAATGCTTCTAGCTATGTGTAAGAATGTCATTGTTTTCATAGGCTTGCTATTGAGATGTTGTGTATTTAACCAAGTTGGCTGAGATAAAAAGTAATACCATATTGTTTCAATTTGCAAGCTTTTGATTGCTAGAGTAACTATATACTTAGTAGTGAATTCTCACTTTGAATCATATGTTGATGATCTTTACTTATTTTGGATTGAAAGTTGTATCTTATTTAATCTTTATAACTTCTTAATATTTTTGTGACAAGGATTTAGATATTTGTATTTTTTTTGTATTTAAATTGATCAGCTTTATTGAGGTACACAGTCTTGTATAATTTTAAGGTGTACAGCATAATGATTTGACTTACATACAGCATGAAGTAATTATCACAATAATTTTAGTAAACATCCACATCCATCATCTTATATAGACATACAATTTAAAAAAAACAGAAAAAATTTTTTCTTATGAGAGCTCTTGGGATTTGTTCCCTTAACAACTTTCATACATAATATGTGCTTAGTCACTTAGTCGTGTCCAACTCTTTTTGACCCCATGAACAGTAGCCCACCAGGCCCCTCTGTCCATGGGATTCTCCAGGCAAGGATACTGGAGTGGGTTGCCATTTCCTTCTCCACATATGTAACATAGGGTAGTGCTAATTGTACTCTCATGGTATACATTACATCCGTAGTACTTTATCTTGTAACCGGAAGTTTGTACCTTTTGACTACCTTCATCTAACTCTCACTTCCTTGACTCCCTCACCTCTTGGTAACCACATGCTTGAGATCTTTTTCTATAATTTCATTTGTTTGTTGTTTGAAGTATAATGGACTTGCAACTCTATATTAGTTCCTAGTGCACAACATATCAATATTGTATTTAAACTGTTTTAAATATGTTTATGAAGACCTGAAAAGAAGCATATACATTAAAATAACAGTTCATTTCAAAGTGAGTAAATATGGGTACATGTTTACTTTTTATCTCTACTGTTCCATGGATCCATATTTTCTAGAATGAACATTCTTATTTTTGTAATGAAAAAAATTGTTCAAAATGGAAAGTGAATACAAAAAAAAATTCGGCTTTCTAATTCATGATACAATAGTGTATTTGTAATAGTTGATACTCATGCTACTCGGCATATCTAGAATGTTACCAAGTTCCTGGAATTTGTGCTGTAGGTAGGCATAAAAAAGTGTCACATATGATTTCTGATGAGCAGTCTTTCTTTTTTGTTTTTGGTTTTTTTTTTCTTTTTAAAATATTCATTTATTTTTATTTTTTAAATTTTATTTTATTTTTAAACTTTACATAATTGTATTAGTTTTGCCAAATATCAAAATGAATCCACCACAGGTATACATGTGTTCCCCATCCTGAACCCTCCTCCCTCCTCCCTCCCCATACCATCCCTCTGGGTCGTCCCAGTGCACCAGCCCCAAGCATCCAGTATCGTGCATCAAACCTGGACTGGCATCTCGTTTCATACATGATATTTTACATGTTTCAATGCCATTCTCCCAAATCTTCCCACCCTCTCCCTCTCCCACAGAGTCCATAAGACTGTTCTATACATCACTGTCTCTTTTGCTGTCTTGTACACAGGGTTCTTGTTAGCATCTTTCTAAATTCCATATATATGCGTTAGTATACTGTATTGGTGTTTTTCCTTCTGGCTTACTTCACTCTGTATAATAGGCTCCAGTTTCATCCACCTCATTAGAACTGATTCAAATGTGTTCTTTTTAATGGCTGAGTAATACTCCATCGTGTATATGTACCACAGCTTTCTTATCCATTCATCTGCTGATGGACATCTAGGCTGCTTCCATGTCCTGGCTATTATAAACAGTGCTGCGATGAACATTGGGGTACACGTGTCTCTTTCCCTTCTGGTTTCCTCAGTGTGTATGCTCAGCAGCGGGATTGCTGGATCATAAGGCAGTTCTTGTGATCCACAAGTCTACAAATAATAAATGCTGGAGAGGGTGTGGAGAAAAGGGAACCCTCTTACACGGTTGGTGGGAATGCAAACTAGTACAGCCACTATGGAGAACAGTGTGGAGATTCCTTAAAAAACTGGAAATAGATATTTGTATTTTTAATATAACTGTGTACCTATATAGACTATATATGCATATACAAATATACTGATTTAAGTTCTGGTGCAATGCCATTTGCTTTTATTTTGTCATTTAAAATAACTTGCATAGTAAACTGCATGTTATAGGTACACAAAAAATATACGTCTTAAATAGATAGCAGATGATGTCATTCGGTTCTTTGAAAAATAAATGAAATTGGTTAGGTATATCCAATAATTTCCCCAAGATTACAGAAATTTTAAGATCCTAAAGTTGTTATTGTTATTTCAGGTCATAAGTTTCTGTTCCTGCTGAATTCTAGATCTCATTGGTATATTGCCCCTCAGAATAATTCTTTTTCCTTTGTTTTATGTCCACTAAAATGTCAAAGTCACTTCATTTTCTTCTCAAAACATTCATGTTTGGAAGAGACTCTGGTGAATGTTGGGAAGTTTTATATTGGAGTAATAATTTAGCAATGAGTATTAGTCATTCCTGATTCAGCAATATCATATTGCTACTGTACCATTCTCTGGCATGAAAGCAATATTTGTCCTTCAACATTTTCCATTTCTCAATTCTAGTATTTTATTATTCATAAATGTATGGTTCAGGCACATATATAAAGATGATCTTTTAATATAGGTGTTTCATTATATGTTTTATTAAATGTAAAATTCAATCAGTTGTATAATACACTATTATTTTATGTACCACTCAAAAAAGAAAAGAAAAAAAGTTGCCACTTAAACTATGATAATTTTTTCATTGTAAGAATGAAGGTCATGAATGTTTATAAGAATACAAAAATATCCAGCACACACCATGGTAAAATTGACAATGTCTAGCATGAAATCAAAGACTGCCAGGCATGCAGAAACATATCAAGATAATATAACTTATAATGAGAAAAAAAAGATCAACTAACTGAAACAGAATTTATACAGATGTTTGAATTTGCAGACAAGAACATTAAAACAGTTACAACTACATTCTGTATTTTCCAAAAGGTAAGTAGACAAAAACAGTCAAAATGGTTTACAGACAGAGCTAAAACTATAAACTTCTTAGAAGAAAGCAAGGAGTAAATCTTAACAATCTTAGTTAGGTGAAGATTTCTAACATAAAACACCAAAAGCAAAAGCTACAAAGGAAAAAATTTTTAAAAACTTGTCTTCATCAATAGTAAAAGCTTTGGCACTTTAAAGCGTATCACTATAAAAGTAAAAAGGCAATCCAAAGACTTAGAAAAAATAAATTCATACATTCAATCAGGGACTTGTGTCCAAAATATAAAAAGAAACCTTATAACTCAAAATAATAAAAAAACATTAAAAATGAGCAAAAGATTTGAATGGATATCTCAAACATATACAAAGAGCCAATAAGCACACACAGACTATATAGAAAAAAAAATAAAAAGACAAACAACAACAAGTGTTGGTGAGTATATAGAAAGACTCATATTGCCGGTTGAAGTGTAGACTGGTGCAACCACTTTAAAAATAATTTAATAGTTTCTTAAATGTTAAGCATAGAATTATCTTTTAATCCAGTAATTCCTCTCCTAGGCATCTTAACAAGAGAAATGAAAACATAAGCCTATACAAAGTACTAAAAATGATTGAACTGTACTCTTAAAATAGGTGAACCTTATTGCATATAAATTATACCTCAAAACAAGCTGCTTAAAAAATAGAAATATGAAATATATAAGAAGACCTCAAAACACTGGGTGTAATTAAGGGCATATTAGATATTACAGATAAAAAGATGAGTGGACATGAAGCTATAGCAGAAGAAACTATCCATAATGAATAAAAAAGAAAAAAATTTTTAAATAAGTTGAATACTACTGGGCTATGGGACAACTTAAAGTAAACGTCATTGTTGTTGTTTAGTCAGTCAGGCATGTCTGACTCTTAGCAACCCATAGACTTAGCCCACCAGCTTCCTCTGTCCATGGGATTTCCTAGGCAAGAACACTGGAATGGGTTGCCATCTCCTTCTTCAGGGCATCTTCTCAACCCAGGGATCGAACCTGCGTATCCTGCATTGCATGTGGACTCTTTACTGCTGAGCTACCGGGGAAGCCCCAAAATAAACTGCTGTCTGTGTGACTGAAGTTCCCAAAGGATGTGTGTGTCAGTGGTGGGTAGAGGGATAGTAAAAGTCTTTGAAATCATGGTGCTCATTATTTCTTGTACAGATTTATATAAGAAATAATGAGGACCAAAAATGGTAACTATAAGGACAAATGTATCATATTTTTTTGTTGTTCAAATTTTTTTTTAAGATAAGCTCTTAAATAAAGGGCTTCCCAGCAGCTCAGCTGGTAAAGAATCTGCCTGCAATGCGGGTGACTTGGGTTTGATCCCCAGGTTGGATGATCCCCTGGAGAAGGGAAAGGCTACCCACTCCAGTATTCTGGCCTGGAGAATTCCATGGACTGTATAGTCCATGGGGTCACAAAGAGTCGGACACAGCCAAGCGACTTGCACTTACTCACTCACTTAAATAAAATCACAAAATCACAATGTGTTTTGAGGTTCACTACATTTAAATAAAATCAGTCCTGAATATTACACCACATGTAAAGGAAATCGCATGTGGTTTACACCACATGTAAAGGAAATCAGTCCTGGATATTCATTGGAAGGACTGATGCTGAAGCTGAAACTCCAATACTTTGGCCACCTGATGCAAAGAACTGACTCATTGGAAAAGACCCTGATACTGGGAAAGACTGAAGGCAGGAGGAGAAGGGGATGACAGAGGATGAGATGGTTGGATGGCATCACCAACTCAATGGATGTGAGTTTGAGCAGGCTCTGGGAGTTGGTGATGGACAGGGAAGCCTGGCGTGTTGCAGTCCATGGGGTTGCAAACAGTTGGATATGACTGAGAGACTAAACTGAACTTAACATGTAAATAAGTAGAATATATCACAACAATAATAAAAAAGGTGGGAGAGAAATACATATATACTATTGTAAAGTTCTTATTCTATATGTGAAGAGATATAATGCCACTTAAAGATAGACTGTAGGCTTCCCAGGTAGCACTAGTGGTAAAGAACCTGCCTGCCAATTCAGGAGACATGAGATGTGGGTTCAATCCCTGGACAGGAAGATCCCCTGGAGAAGGAAATGGCAACCCACTCCAATATTCTTGCCTGGAAAAATCCCATGTACAGAAGAGCCTGGTGGGCTATAGTCCACAGGGTTACAAACAGTTGGGCATGACTGAAGCAACTTAGCATGCATGCATAAAGATAGACTGTGATAAGTTAAAAGTGTGAATTATTATCTATAAAATCAATATCAAAAATAAATGTTATAACTAATAAGCTAATAAATGAGATACAATTGAGTAATTAAAGATACTTGATTCATCAAAGAGAATTCAGTTAAAGAAGAATAGAATAAATAAAGGCAAATAACAAAATAGAGATTTAAACTTAATCATATCAATAATCACATTAAATATAAATTGTCTAAACATACAATTATAAGGCAGAGATGTCAGATTGGATAACAAAGTAAGACAATTATATGTTACTTATCAGAAGCCTAGTTTACATATGGAGACAGAACTAAATTAAAAATTAAAGGATAGGAAAAGATATATCATCTCAATACTGTTAAAAGCTGAAGTGGCTGTACCAATACGAGAAAAAGTAGATTTCAGAGCCAAGAATATTGCCAGTGATAAAGAGGTCCATTTCATAGTGAAAAAAGTGTCAATTTATCAAGAGGACCTATGATCTTATATGTTTAATTAATGCTCTGTTGAGCATCACAATACATAAAATAAAACTTAAGGTGCTGTAAGAATAAATAGAAAACTCCACAGATATAATCAGGCTTTCAATAATCCTCTCTCAATAACTGGCCTGAGTGATGGATACAACAATGATACAGAAATTTGAGCAACACTATCAATCATTTTGACCTAACTGACCTCTATAGAACTCTCCAAACAACTGCAGAACAAACATAATTTTCAAAATTGACCAAGATACACTGTATTAAAGGGACACAACATGAATCTCAATAAAGTTTAAGGGATTTAAGTAGTACAAAGACTGTTTTCTGACTACGATGGAATTAAATCGGAGACTGTGCTGTGCTGGGCTTAGTTGTTCAGTCATGTCCAACTCTTTGTGACACCATGGACAGTAGCCTGCCAGGCTCCTCTGTCCATGGGATTTTCCAGGCAAGAATACTGGAGTGGGTCGCCATGACCTCCTCCAGAGGATCTTCCCAACCCAGGGATCAAACCCAGGCGTCCCGCATTGCGGGAGGATTCTTTACCATCTGAGCCACCAGGGAAGCCCAATGATGTTGTACACTATAAGCCAGTCAGGAGTTAGACTGGTCAGAAATATTAGAGACTAGTCAGAAATATTCAGAAAACTCCCAATTATTTGGAAACTAAATAGCATGACTTCTAAATAATCACTGGGTTAAAAAAAAAAAATCCAAAGGGCAATTAAAAATTATTTTGAACTTGATGGAGAAGAAGACAGAATATCAGAATGTGTGAACTAGCTTTAACACAATATTTAGAGGGACATTTATAGCTCTATATACATATAATGAAAATAAATAAGGCTTTGAATAAATACCTCAGTTTCCAACTTAAGAAACTACATTGGATTAAAACCAAGCAGAAGACATGTAATCATAGAGAACAGAGTGGAAGTCAAGGAAATAGAAAATCAGTTGAGGAAATGAATGAAACTAAACCATGGTTCTTTGAAAAGACTTATATAATTGATAAACCTCTAACCAGACTGACTGGGAAAAAAACAGAGAAGACACAAATAAGGAGTGAGAGAGTTGGTAACACTACAGAATCTACAAATATTGTGAATGGTTTTATGCCAATAAATTTGACACTGTAAATAAGATAGTTCTTTCTTAAAAGACACAAATTATTAAAGCTCACTCACAAACAAATAGGTAACCTAAATAGTCATACATCTATTAAAGCAAGATTTCTCAAAGTTGACACTATTGATATTATGGGCCAGATAATTCTTTGTTGTAGGGACTATTCTACACATAGGATGTTTAGAAGCATTCTTGGCCTGTACTCATTCGATGCCTGTAGCAGTCCCCCTTGTGAAGACATAAAAATTGAAGCTAAATGGTATCAAGAGAGTCTCTGGTGAATATCCTAAGCTCTGAATGGACCTCCTAAAGAGATATACCTTAGTACTAAGGGAGTACCAGAGATAAACATAGCCTTAGGAAATCTTAAGTTTAATCTTGAGTCAAATTTCATTCAATTCTGATGATTTGCCACTATTCTTTCAAAATGCCAGAGGATAGGTTAAGTCATCTCTTGAGATTAAATAAATCACCCAGATCTGCTACAGTTTTTCATGCCAGTTATGTGGCATTCAAATCAAAACTATGAGGCCCATAAGAAAACCAGGAATACGAGCAAAATCAGAAAATAGAACAATAGGTGGCTCTGACTCATAGCTACCAAATAACGAGTTTAACTATGTTAACGTTCTGAAGAAAACAGATGATTCAGTTGGATACAGTCATCAGAGACTGTGATTTAAAGGAAACATTTCTAGAACTGAAAGCATAATAATTAATAGTCATGAATATAGAATATGCATGCTCCGATCTGGCTTCTTTCCCTCATCTATGTTATTGTGCGTATCAATAGTTGCTGTTGTTGTTTAGTTGCTCAGTTGTGTCCAGCTCTTTGCAACCCCATGGACTGCAGCACAGCAGGCCTCCCTGTCCCTCACCATCTCCCAGAGTTTGCCCAAGTTCATGTGCATTGCATCAATGATGCCATCCAACCATCTCATCCTCTGATGCCCTCTTCTCCTTCTGCCCTCAATCTTTCCCAGCATCAAGGACTTTTCCAGTGAGTCGTCAGTTCGCATCAGATGACCAAAATACGCAAGCTTCAGCTTCAGCATCAATCCTTCCAGTGAATATGCAGGGTTGATCTCCCTTAAGATTGACTAGTTTGATGATCTTGTTGACCAAGGGACTTTCAGGAGTCTTCGCTAGTCTTCTCTAGCCTCACGATACAAAGGCATCAATTCTTTGGTGTTCTGCCTTCTTTACAGTCCAGCTCTCACAACCATACGAGACCACTGGGAAGACCATAGCCTTGACTATATAGACCTTTGTTGGCAGAGTAAAGGCTCTGCTTTTCAACACACTCTCTAGGTTTGTCATCGCTTCCCTGCCAAGAAGCAACTGTCTTTTGATTTCATGCCTGCAGTCACTGTCTGCAGTGATTTTGGAGGAAGAGGAAATCTTCTTATTTTAATGGATCAATAGTGCATTACATTTTTATTGCTGAGTAGGATTCCCTTGTATAGATATACTTCAATTTGTTTATGTATTCCTTTGTTGATGTACATTTGAGTCATTTAGTTTGGGGGAATTACAAAAAACTTGTACAGGAATGCTTACAGCATTTCGAGGGGTACAATTCAGCTCAATAGAACTGCACCCATCTCACTTGCACTTAAAGTTATATTGGTTGATATACAATTCATGTAGACAGAACTAAATCATATGAAGATGACATTATACAAAGTGTTACTTCATAATCTTGACAATTTTGAGTCCTGATCATTTATTCTCCATGTTAATCCAGGAGCACTGAGGTCTCTCCCTACTTCAGATGGTAGCTTCTCCATTGGTAATACTATTTTTTCTTACCTAAGTATTCTAAAGAGTCTGGGGTTTTCTTCACTAAATAGCTTTACTGTAGTCATTCTGTCCTTCATTTCCCTCAGTCACCTGAAAATTCAAGTTATAGTCCACTTGATTAAAAGATGAAAAGATTCTGTGTTAGAGTATAGGAAGGGAGAAGTGTTGGAAGAAATCTGTCTTCCTTGTGCCATCCTGCCCTCCTCCAAGTTTCTAAGAAAAGAAAGGACCAGGCTTTATAGCTATCAGTAAATTTCATAACGAAGAATTGGACCCAGTTCACCAGGGAACAACAGAAGGCACTCGAAAACATAATCTTTTCTTTCACAAAGCTAGGGTACCCCATACACTTCTCCACTTCTAACCTGGCTTACCTCCCTCACATTCTCAGGCTGGTCTACAACGTCCACTTTTTCAAGCATCTTGGGGCAATTTCCCACCATGAGGCAATTTGCATCCTTTATATCAATGAAATATCACATTTCTCTGGTCTTCTCCACCTGTAAGGGAGGCATTCTTGATAATTATTTTTGAATATCTGACTATTGAAGGTAAGTTGTCTCTCAAACATAAAAAAAAAATCAGGAAGAGTATACTATTTTTGAAGAAAAAATGATCTTACCCATCCTCAAGCAGACATTCTTACCCTTAGAGTCAATGGATCCCTATTGCCTTCTGAGGAGTATTTGGTCTTTTCTGCTCTAACAGAAAGCTTAGAAAATGAAGAACAGAAACTACTCTAGTTTGCAATGACTGATTTCTCTGTCATCCTTTGGATTGTGGCAATGTTTAATAAATGTTTCTATTTGTTTGAATAAATGTTTCTATTCACTGATTGCCTACCCCCACTCCATAGAGGGAGAGTGCAGTTAATTCTTACTACATTATTTCTACAATAATACCTAACTACTACATTATATACCTAATTGTATTATATTCTAACTCAAGATTTTACAAAGACAACAAAAGAATTTCACTTAAACTTTGAAAAGATACTGAATACACTTTATTCTACATGGACTTTAGCATGCTACCATTCAATAATGGGGTTCTATCACTTTCAGTTCCTTCATACCAAGGATCAGCCGGGGACCCCCTTCTCCAGGCACTCTCCTGATTATCTTGAAATTCCATGCATGTTGCACAGAACAGCATCCTACCAGTGTGCTGGGACTCTATTTTTGCATTTAAACCCCCTTATTACTAAGTTCATAAACCTTACATCCACCATCACTCTAAATTCACTCCAAGCACAGGGTCACTGCCCTCTTACAGGATGTTTTTTGGAAGGTTACTGGCTGCTCTACCGGCAGCTTTAAGAAGATTTCCCCTGAATCCAAGATCTCTATATGTATTCCTCTTGCTGGTCCATCTTCTGTTTGCTGTTGGCATTTTTCTAGTGTCTCTTTATGCTTATAAAAGTAAATATCAACATATTCTTAATCTTAACCCTTTAATATAAAAGCCAGTACACATCACACAAGGTCTGCACCTGGTGTTTTTTTTTTCAAGTAAGCAGAATGAATTGGGAAAAAATTCTCCATTTGCGCAGTGCTGTGACTTCCTGTAAATATTATGAAATGCTGTCCCTATTTACTTTACTTTCAATCATTGTGTGTCATCCATAATGTGGTATAATTATTTTAAATTAAATTTATGAAAAAAGATGTTTAAATGATTTACACAAAATATGTCAAAATTTAAAAAGGAAATAGAAAAGTCAAAGTAGATATCAGTACCATTAATGTGGGAAGAGTCCAAGGAAATTTCAAGTTAAAATCTCACTGTTCTGTTACTACTGAAAGTTAAAGTCTAAAATTAAATATCTTAATTCCCTAGGTTGTCTTTTGTTTCCCCATAAATAACCAATTTGCCATAATAGAAAGATTCTAATTCACCTGTTGAGAAATTTTGTAAGAGAAAAGTAATGTGTTTTGGGATAGGGAGTGCTTGTTTTTATTAAACATATATGCCAACTATTGATTGAAAATTCTTTCCTTTGGAAAATCATGACATTAGCCTACTTTCTATCAGGAAAATTTTGTTCCCCACTAGCTGTATAAGAACAAAATTCTTTGTTGAAGGAGAAAAACTAGAAATCTCATGTTAATCTATTAAAATTCTTATAAACCAGCATTTTAAAAAGATGGCAAAATATATAAAATGAAAATCAACAACTATATATCATTACTTAGCCATAGTCCTGTTTATTTATATTTAGAATCTCATCCTTCCTATAAAATATTCCTTTCTGTGATTTTAACAAAATACCTGAAAGTGCTCTATTGGAAAAAAAAATGCTAAGAGGTTAGTTTTCTCTTGTTTCCCTTGCCTTTCTGATTTCATGACTTAGTACTATTACCTCCTACTTTAGGATCCTCACTGGCCTCAGATACAAAGTCATGTAATTGTTTGAGAGGCTTGGGAAAATATATTTTAATCTGTGAGATAAAATTGAATGGATATTTTTTAACTCCTCTATACACAATCTGGGGCTTTCCAGGTGGCACCAGCAGTAAAGAACCTGCCTGCCAATGTAGGAGACAGACGTAAGAGACGTGAGTTCGATCCATGGGTTGGGAAGATCCCCTGGAGTAGGAAATGGCAACCCACTCTAGTATTCTTGCCTGGAGAATCCAATGGACAGAGGAACTTGGTGGGCTACAGTCCATGGGGTCACAGAGTTGGGCATCCCAAAACCAACAGACACAATCCGAGGTTGGGTGGTCTTGAGATCACAATGCATGGTACACACCTTCTCTAGTACTTACTAAATCACTAACCATCACACACCCAACACCTTTCTCCTAACAGAATCATCCTCTGGGTTTCCTAATTTCTATCAGCTTCCCTAGGCTTCTTTGGCAACAAAAAAGCAACAACAAAATTTGTAGTTCTACCTGCCTTTTGCTTTCTTTGCTACTAGGAAAAAGCTGGAAACAAAAATCAAATCCAAATTAACTAGCATTTTGGGTAAGAAAAACTCAGTGGGGAAGGGATAACTGTATATGTTCTATGTACAAAGCATGTTCCTCCATTTTACTTTGGAATAGTGAAATTCATTGTCTTTCTTGTGTTTCAAGCAACTCAAAAGAATAGCATTGCAAATGCACAGTCATCTGTGAATAACTGTGTCTATATTTGAGCACAATAGAGAATTATGAATCATTTCCACTCAGTGTTGTAAATTTAATTTTCAAAAATATTATAAAATGAAGTCACGATTATTATAAAGATGCTTTTAGATGACATTTAATTACAATGCAGGGTAATTTATATTACCAGCTAGAGTATCTTGGGCTAATTGCATTTATTTATGTTTTATGCTTTTGCCATCATAACAAACAACCTATCCTATATGTTCATTTCACTATTTTTTGCTCTCAAGAGATATTCTGGATTTTCCTCTAAATTTTGGTAATGCTTCTTAATTATAAGGGGAATATTTCTTTGCTCTTACACCTCCCTTGTGGAAGAATGCTTTGATCTCCCTGGAAGTTTAATTGCATTTCATGGAATAGTTCCTCTTTGCAATTAGGTCTAGGCTTGGATGCTGAGCCTGTTTTCTTTCATGTTTCTATTCAATCACTTGTGGCAAATTTTCTCTCTCACCAATATGTGCTTTCATCCCAGCCTCTGGGTAACAGTAACTTCTGAGTAGCCACATTCTTTCATCTGATAAATCTAGGCTCTCTGATCGCCCTTGCAGTGTTCTGGCAAGTTTGCCTTTGATTATTTTAATTATCCTTCCCTTTTACAGATAGTTAATGAATAGTTCTAGTTAAAATATTGTCATATCTCTTGTTGGGCTCACTCTACTAGGGAGGTGATCATCACTGATAAGGTAAATACAGTCTTAAGTCTCCCTGCTCATTAAATAAAATGCATTATTTAAATCTGAGTGGCATTATTCGGGTTCACTTCTCTGAAAAAAATGAAAATAAAACATTTTGTGGCAGTGGTCTATCCAGGGAGAAGGCAATGGCAACCCACTCCAGTACTCTTACTTGGAAAACTCCATGGATGGAGGAGCCTGGTAGGCTGCAGTCCATGGGGTTGCTAAGAGTCAGACACGACTGAGCAACTTCCCTTTCACGCATAGGAGAAGGAAATGGCAACCCACTCCAGTGTTCTTGCCTGGAGAATCCCAGGGACGGGGGAGCCTGGTGGGCTGCCATCTATGGGGTCGCACAGAGTCGGACACGACTGAAGCGACTTAGCAGCAGCAGCAGTAGGTCTGTCCAGATTTCTGCCCAAAGACTCAATAGTGAAGATCTATCCAAATGACAACCTCCTTCTTGGTTCTCTTTGTAAAATTTTTATTCTGTATTCCCCTAAGGACTCAGTTAACATTAGTGTCATAGTCCTCTCACACTAAGAAAGCAAAGGACCATATATCTCAAGAAAAGAAAGAAGCCAAATAAATAGCCCTGTGCACATTACTTTGTTCTCTTACAATATCAAATCGATTCTGTTCAGAAAGTGTGGCCAAATGGTTGTAGCTGAGCCAAGACTTTCTTTAGTTATTGTGAATAGAGAATAAATGACCCTAGGTGGAGAATACCAGCAATATTTGACAATCACTCGTATATCAGTCCATCTATCTGTAAAAACAAAAAAAGTAAATCAGAAATGTCCAAGTACCTTAGAAGTGCATAAACTGTCCCAAGTCTCAAATATATTTATTAAAAGGATATTATAATTTCCTGAAAATATCTTATTTAGTAAAGGTTTTAAACTGAATAAATGCTCAACCAGTAAAGTGCTTCAGTTCAGTTCAGTTCAGTCACTCAGTCGTGTCCGACTCTTTGCGACCCCATGGACTGTAGCATGCCAGGCCTCCATGTCCATCCCAAATCCCAGAGTTCACTCAAACTCATGTCCATCGAGTCGGTGATGCCATCCAACCATCTCATCCTCTATCGTCCCCTTCTCCTCCTGCCCTCAATCTTTCCCAGCATCAGGGTCTTTTCCAATGAGTCAGCTCTTTGCATCAGGTGGCCAAAGTATTGGAGTTTCAGCTTCAATATCAGTCCTTCCAATAAACACTGAGGACTGATCTCCTTTAGAATGGACTGGTTGGATCTTCTTGCAGTCCAAGGGACTCTCAAGAGTCTTCTCCAACACCACAGTTCAAAAGCATCAATTCTGGGGCACTCAGCTTTCTTTATAGTGCAACTCTCACATCCATACATGACTACTGGAAAAACTTTGACGAGACGGACCTTTGTTGACAAAGTAATGCCTCTGCTTTTCAATATGCTGTCTACGTTTGTCATAACTTTCCTTCCAAGGAGTAAGCATCTTCTAATTTCATGGCTGCAATCGCCATCTGCAGTGATTTTGGAGCCCCAAAAAATAAAGTCAGACACTGTTTCCACTGACCAGATGCCATGATCTTAGTTTTCTGAATGTTGAACTTTAAGCCAACTTTTTCACTCTCCTCTTTCACTTTCATCAAGAGGCTCTTTAACTGTAGCTAATTTATTTAGTTGTTCTTTTATCTATTTATCCATTCATCTGTTCAAAAATGTTTGTTGTACCCCATCTAAGTGCCTGAAATTATACAAGGCAACGTAAATACCGCAATGAATGAGGAAGCCAGAGTTTGTGCTCTAGTGTAGTCTGTATCATCATTGTGGTCTGCGGACAGAAAACATCTGAAAGGGTACGCGACAAGGGTGGGGAGAGGGATTTCTCTTTGGAGTAATGGTTAGGGAAGTACTTTCTAAGAGGTTAATGTTTGGGCTTATCAGAAGTAACAAAGATTGGTTCAGGCAGAAGAACATCAGCTATACGTCCCCTAGGGAAGGAAACCGCTTATTCAGTTTAAAAACAGAAAGAAGATCAAGGTGGTTCAAATGCAGTAAATGTGATAGAGTTTGAGAAGACATTTCAAAGTAGAAAGGAATGCATAACATGCATCTTAGAGAAAACAGTAGTGATTGCAGAATTATTCTAAATACAATGGGATACTTTCATAGAGTTCGGCAAAGATGCATCACAGTCTGATTTGGTATCTTCTATGTAGACACTGAATTATAAAGACCCAGAATAGAAGCAAAGAGAACAGGTAGAAGACTACTAAAGCCATCTTCATGACCAGAGATGGCTGTAGTGGTTTTCTTAAAAAGTTTTTGGATTTGGGATACATTTGAGATAAAGTTCATGGTTTCATAATGGTTTAATTTGGGATTCAGATGTGAAAGAGAGAGGGCTCAAGATGACTTGCAGTTTTCTTGGTTTGAACAACTGAGTGGTGGTTGGCGACAATTCTCAGATAGGAAAGAAGAATTAGGAGAAGTTAGGGCTGTGCATCAGAGTCTAGTTTTACCCCTGTTAACTTGAAAGTTAACTAAAAAGCCTCTAGATGAAGGTGAAAGAGGAGAGTGAAAAAACTGGCTTAAAATTCAATATTCAGAAAACTAAGATTATGGATCTGATCCCATCACTTCATGGCAAACAGATGGGGAAAAAGTAGAAACAGTGAGACTTTATTTTCTTGGACTCCAAAATTACTATGGACAGTGATTGCAGCCATGAAATTAAAAGATGCTTGGTCCTTAGAAGAAAAGGTACAACAAACCTAGACAGTGTATTAAAAAGCAGAGACATCGCTTTGCCAACAAAGATCTGTCTAGTCATCAGTTCAGTTCAGTTCAGTCACTCAGTCATGTCCGACTCTTTGCGACCCCATGAATCACAGCATGCCAGGCCTCCCTGTCCATCACCAACTCCTAGAGTTCACTCAGACTCACATCAATCGAGTCAGTGATGCCATCCAGCCATCTCATCCTCTTTCATCCCCTTCTCCTCCTGCCCCCAATCCCTCCCAGCATCAGAGTCTTTTCCAGTGAGTCAACTCTTTGCATTAGGTGGCCAAAGTATTGGAGTTTCAGCTTTAGCATCATTCCTTCCAAAGAAATCCCAGGGCTGATCTCCTTCAGAATGGACTGGTTGGATCTCCTTGCAGTCCAAGGGACTCTCAAGAGTCTTCTCCAACACCACAGTTCAAAAGCATCAATTCTTCAGCACTCAGCCTTCTTCACAGTCCAACTCTCACATCCATACATGACCACAGGAAAAACCATAGCCTTGACTAGACGGACCTTTGTTGGCAAAGTAATGTCTCTGCTTTTGAATATGGTATCTAGGTTGGTCATAACTTTTCTTCCAAGGAGTAAGCGTCTTTTAATTTGATGGCTGCAGTCACCATCTGCAGTGGTTTTGGAACCCCAAAAATAAAGTCTGACACTGTTTCCACTGTTTCCCCATCTATTTCCCATGAAGTGATGGGTCTAGTCATAGCTATGTTTTTTCCTCAGTAGTCATGTATGGATGTGAGAGCTGGACCATAAAGAAGGCTAAGCACCAAAGAATTGATGCTTTTGAATTGTGGTGCCAAAGAAGACTCTGGAGAGTCCCTTGGAGAGCAAGGAGATCAAACCAGTCAATCCTAAAGGAAATCAACCCTGAATATTCATTGGAAGGACTGATGCTGAAGCTGAACCTCTAATACTTTGGCCACCTGATAATAATAATTAAATATTATTCAGTTCCTTTTCATGTACAAGGCACTGTCCTAGACTCTTGGACTTATCCTTATTGAAGAAGGCAAGCAAAAATCTTTTCGCTCAAGTATTAATAGATTAGATTTTGGTGGGAGAAACAACAAAAAAACAGAAATAGTAAATAAGTATATTATGGTAGTCTAGAAGGTAATAAGTGCTTTAGAAAAATACTGGATGTAGAGCAGAGTAAGAGGGACCTGAAGTGCTGGGATTGCAATTTAAATAGTGTGGTCAGACTAGATCTCATTAAGATGATGACATTCTGAACAAAATAATTGAGGAAGGTGAGAGTTTAGTCAGGTGGCTATCTGAGACAGAGCATTCTCAGCAGGAAGATCCACTAGTGCAAAGGCCCTGATGCAGAGGTAAAGAAGAGAGAGACGAATACTCCAAAGTGAAGTGAATAAGAGGATCAATGCAGGAAAAGTGGTGAAAAGAGTGGCACGGTCACCTTAGGGATATTTTACTTACTCTCAACAAAACAATGAGCAGTGAACTGCAGAGTTTTGAGAAGGGATCTGTCTCATAATAATTCAGCTGGAAGATGATGGTAGGAGTGGAAGTGGTGAGAAAAGATAGCTTCTGGAACTATTTTGAAAGCAGAACTAATGGGATTAATTCATGCATTTGGTGTCATATATGAGAGAAAGAGAAGAGTCAAAAATGACTACAGGGTTATTGGACTAAAATTTAAGATGCTAAAGTTGCCAACAGCAGTGATCCCTAAAGTGGGAGGTGAAGTGGTGAAGGAGGTTTAGGAGTAAAGGTTCATGATGTCTGAGATGAGATATTCAAGTAAAGACATCAAGTAGGCAGTGGATACACAAACCTGCAGTTTAGTACCTTGCACAGTTTCTGTTAAGAGCTTTCAGAATCATGATAAATTGATTAACACAATTTCTTCAGGTTAACTTAAAGACTATTCAGATAAGTCTTCCCAAACATACCAGATCAAATCCTATGGGGATGTCAGGGCAGACATATGGTAAGCACCAACAAATGTGTTTATAGACCAAGAAGATATCAACCCTGAATATTCATTGGAAGGACTGATGCTGAAGCTGAAGCTTCAATACTTTGGCCACCTGAAGCAAAGAGCTGACTCATTGGAAAACACCCCAATGCTGGGAAAGATTGAAGGCAGGAGAAGGGGATGACAGACGATGAGAGAGTTGGATGGCATCGCTGATTCAACAGACATGAGTTTGAGCAGACTCTGGGAGATTGTGAAGGACAGGGAAACCTGGCGTGCTGCAGTCCATGGGGCTGCAAAGAGTCAGACATGAATGAGCAACAGAACAACAAAGACAACATGGGTGATGCTGATAACACTGCAGACTAATCAGCTGTATTTAATAGTTTCAATAACCCACACTAAATTTTATATAACTTTAAACCTCTCAGTTTGGATGTGTAGAATAATTGAAAGAAGCCTTTCCCCCATATAATCCCCACATCAAGCTCTGCATATTAAGTAAATGGCCATGAGAGAAAGGGTTTTCAATAAATAATAATATATACTTAAACACTGGATACTGTATATCATATTCTGGCAATCCAAAGAAAGATGCCCTTGATCCAGTTTATCTTTGGCATATGTCTCTGTGTATATGTGTCTTTCATAAAATATGATAAGGGCAAAGAGATAATGACTGGTACAGCTAACCCCTCAGAAAACTGCAAGTTTTAAAAAATAAAAAGGAAAATGGGCAATGACTAGACCTCTGATTTGAAATACCTGATGCAATTAGTGATTGTCATTACATGTTCCCTATTAGCCTGACTTTCCTAAGCATAAGGAAAAGTTCAGGGTCTAGGAGCTAATCAGGAAAAATATCATCAAGCTTTGGGGTCAGTTAATTAACAGTAAAGTCATATTTTTCACAGATTAAGTCAGACTCTTCCTTTTGACCTCATTTAATTGCGGCTTTTAAAGACCACTGGAATAGTAGTCTCTCACACAAAAATGTATTGAAATTCAGTGTTCTCCTGAGGTGTGATGAGTCCAGAACTTCCAAGCACTGGGGTGTGAATTTAAATTGGCACAATCTTTGTGGAAAGCAATAGATACTGTGTATTATGAGACAATGTATATTATTGTGTAACTGTATATATGATAATACGTATTAAGTTGCAGATAAATATTGATACTTTTGCATACTCATAAAGTCTGTCCTACAGAAATGTGGATAATGATAAGTATATAAAGGTATTTATCATAGCATTATTTGTAACAGTAAAAACTTGGGGTCCTAAATGCCCCAAATCATTCAAATCAATTAAAACACTTTATCAGTTGTTTATATAACACTAACAAGGTGAAAATACAAGTGAATGACAACTTTTCTGATTTAGAGCTGAGGTTTATTAAAACAGCACATAAAATTTTACATTTGAATTATGTAAAAGCATTCATGCATGCTTCTTATGTATACAGAAATGAAATACTTTAATAATAATTATCTCCATATTATAGATTATGGTTAGAATTTGTGTACTGAGTATTTAATATTGTATTTTGATCGCAAATATATTTTAATTTCCATTTTCTTTTATGAGAACAGTAAGGATTATGACTTTCTGTAATAGAGAAATGCAGAAATTTTTTGCCATCAATATTCAATCCTTATGACTCTTGCCTCCACCATGAAATATATGAAATAATTTCTCATCACATATAATTACTAAAAGATTAATAAAATTTAAATTTTGAAATAAATTAAGGTCCAGGAGTGTTAAACTATGAAGCTCTGAAATACATCTGCAGCTTCCAGTTTCAATGTGGTTTTTCTGCTCATTGGAATAAGATCAAATTATCAGAGCCTGTCACCAATTCTGCCTAGAAGCAAATACTTAAAAGTACCTGTTGACAGATGGAGCTGGCCTGATAAAATCTATCACACAAATATTTTTGCATAATATACCCGAAGAAAGAAGATGTTACCCTTTTTAGTAAGTGAAAGGGTAATTTTTCATTTCAAACAATGAGTATTTCTTTAATAATGTAAGTTAAGGAATACTTTAGCAAATATAAAATGGGCTGTCTCTGAGAGGGCTAATTTATATTTAGAAAAGGTATCTAAACTTATTTCTGTTTTCATAGTTAGCACTTAAAAAGAGACAAGGATTTTTAATGACCAATGACTGTGATATTATTATGTTAAACATTTTCATTGCTCCTTCCAATATGTAAATTATTTATTGATTTTTAAGGAGCTGAATACCTGAGTTAGGCACTACAGTATTTTAAAATATTAAAAGCTCCAGTTAATCAAATCTTGCCTAGACAAAGTACTAACACTTATTAACTAGCTTGATCATAAGCTTACCAGCATTGCTGGCAATAATTGATCATCTGTAAAACTAGCAATCCCTACACAGGTATAGATAGTTCTGATTGGTGTCCATCTAAATGGAGGCATGTCTTTTTAACAATAATCTTCATGATCCTCTGAGAGATCTTGAACGCTCTCATATTCTTGAGCCTCGCACTGTACCTACTGAATTTGAATTTCTGGGCATCAGTACCTCTCATGCATGCCAGGTGATATTTATACGTGCTAAATTAAGCAAAAGATAGTGAATCAATATTTGCATAGTTTTTAAAGAAATAAATAAACTAATTTTCCAAATAAGGGTGAATTACTTTACATATCTATATATCCATATATAATATGTTATATTGATATAATTTTATTTTGACTGACTACTAAAATCTATGTATATAATATGTTTTTAAATGATAATAATTTTAATAGTTATTAGTATATATTAATAAGTTTTTAAATGCTTTGAGATATAGAAACAGAATATACCCCTTTTTATGGGCAGATGAATCCCCAAAAGGTACTATGTTATAGACAAAGAAGATGCTCCTGGTAATTCTGACACCATCCACCAAGAAATTCCTGGACCAAAAACTCACCCCAGCTCCAGATGTATCAACAGTGCTAAGGATATTTTTTTGTCATAATATCTCTGTGCCTGTGCTCACGTGCATATCCATTAAGGCTTTAAGATGTTATTTATTAGAACAAGGAAAGCCTAATGAAATATTAAGCCTACATTTCACTTTACATGGATATGAAAGATTTTCTGGGCAACTATGTAGTCTCCCTACTCATTTTCCTATTGCCTTAAGGCTATGCCAAATTTAATAAATAGAGGGAATAGAAAAGAAAAGCTTCCCCAAACAATAGAAAATTGAGATAGAAAACCATTTTTGAGCTAAGAGAGGTGGGCATTTTAGAAAACCTCTAAATCTCTATACCTACATCCCTGTGGCCTATTTTGGCAGGACCAGTCCTTACTGGTGCAATGTTCAGTCTTAACCCTCTGAAGGCAGGCATTTAATAAGCATTTTTCAGATAAGAATACCACAAAGGACTATTTTGCACTATGACTTAACATTTCTTGTAGTTTAAAAATCACTGTTTTGTCTATAGGAACTTGGGAAATAGCACATCTCTACCTTTGGAGGCTTCCCTGGTGGCTCAGATGGTAAAGAACCCATCTGCAATGCGGGAGACCTGGGTTTGACCCCTAGGTTGGGAAGATCCATCCCCTGGAGGAGAGCATGGCAACCCACTCCAGTATTCTTGCCCGGAGAATCCCCATGGACTGTAGCCCCGCCTGTCCATTGGTCGCAAAGAGTCGGACACGACTGAGTGAAAAGCACAGCACAGCACACATTCACAAAGTACATAGTTGGTTAGTTCTTGTACCCTACTCTTCAATTTGCCTTTGGAAAATCCGATGCCCATATTTCCAAGCAAGTATTATTTACTTTTTGATAGAAAACATAAAGTCATTTCATTTTATGAACACTTTATTTAATAAAACCTGGCATTTCTCATCACTACCATTTGCAGTCTACTCTTATAAAATGTAATGCATGTTAACACGTGCATGATCCGGAAAATAAGGAGACAAAGAAGAAACCTTCTGTTTATCCGTAAATGTCCTGAAGTGAGCTTATCAAGGCAAGAATTCTCATGATCTAGACCAGCTCTGTGGAATTTCGTAACCGTTAGCCATATGTGACCACCAAATTCTTGAAATGTCCAAATTCCAATGTGCTGTTAGTATAAAATACACATTGAATTTCGATATTGTGCACAGAACTGTAAAATAACACACAATGTTATACTGGTTACATATTTAAATGATAATATCTTAGATATTGTGGGTTAAATAAAGTATATTAAAGTTGATTTCACTTCAGTGTTTTTTTTTTTTTTTACTTTTTTATGATGTGGCTATTAGAAAAATTTTAATTATATATGTGACTCACAATACATTTCTACTGGAAAGCAGTGATCTAGATTAAGAAATGCACAGCTATTATTCCATATGGCAATTAGATCTGGCAATATAAGCATAATTTCATAATGTTACAAGTAGTAGGAGGGTTTTGATAGAAACTTCTATCCATTTGTTTTGGGTGGATTAACTGGCCTAATCAGATGTAAGCTGTTAAAAGGGCCCCCAGAGGAGGCAGGGGAAAGAAATGTGGACTCGGACAAGCTTTCCAAGTCCTCAAGTCACACACTCCTGGTTGACTGGTTTGCTTAGCCAAGCTGAAACCGGTCTTATTGTCATGTTGGGCACATTAATTGGAGAGTAGACTAATTTGCAAGAATGCGTTAGTGCCCTTTAAAAGGTGATTTAAAATTCAAAATGATGGAAATGGCATAAAAGCATGCTTGTCTGATCACTCCTCGGAATCCATCTTGAAATCCCATTCTTCTGTTTCCATTGTTAGAATTCAAGCACACAGTAGAACACTTAACGATTCGCAAACATCACACTCTACCTCTTAGCACAAATAATTATCCTGTTAAAGACAAACAGGGATTTCCTATCATCAGACACATGGGGATTATAAGTGAAAATACAATCTGTAGATTTAGTTAGGGTTCCACACACAGGAATGAAACATAAAATCACAGTAGTGTCACCAAACATGTTTGTAACTGAATGGAAGAGGTTCTGCCTCTAATCCATTACAAGCTTCCAAAGACTTTGAGGAAGCACCTTCACCTCTAATTTAGCTGCAATAAGACTGATAACTTATATTTATAACCACTTGATAGCTACATATAATTTTACATCCATTAGCACATTTAATCCTCATGAACAAGAATGACACTATCATATCCATTTTGAAGACAAGGAAACAATCCAGACTCCTGAAATCAAACCTTCGGACTGTGCTTTTTCACTACATTGCAGGTAGGAACTAAACTCTGTATTGCCAGGTCAAAGACCAAACCTGGGCTTTTAGGCAAGCAAAGTAGAGAAGAATAATATGGAGGAAAAAAGTAAGCATAACAGCGCTTTTAGAGACAGTGAATTCAAAGAACATGAATTTACTTTTGGAATTTACAGAATGTAAAACTAAAAAGTCTTCCATTTTGTTACACATGCATGTATTTCTGATTATACAGTGTAACAAAAAAACCTTTTACTATCATTTGATCAAGGGATCTGTGTTCATTTTAATTCGATAACCTTAGATCTTTGGCCCAAACCAGTAATAATGAAAGCAAGAGCTTTACGTGTCACTTTCTAAAATAGTGATTGATCCAGGGTTCTCACACAAAATATATTCAACAACACACTCTTAGAAAGGGCTCAGAAATACTGAATAAAGAGGAATTGTTAGAGCTAAAGCAAAGCATTATTTATGGAGTTTGTTTTGTGAAGAGATTTAGGTTTCTCACAGTGATATTGAGTTCCATGAAGATGCAGAAATGAAAACTTGCCTTTAGCAATAACTAGGAATTTTTTAAAAAGTGGAAGTCACCCATAAGAATTAATGAATGCTAACTGATACTTCTCTGGAAATCTATTCTTACCATAGCTCTAAGAAATAAAATTATAATCTAGATCAAATCTACACACTCAAAATATATATCAGCCTTAACATATTGGATTCAAATCCAACACAAATGGCTGTGTCTTTGTCACTCATGTGTTAATGTATTTTGTAAAATGTGGATTTTCAATAAGTTAAACCTTATTGAATGAATGGCTGAAAGGAAGAATGAATGGCTGAACTGTCCACTGGCAAACACAGGTACTTGGATATGTTTTCCAAGATAATAGCAATTGTGGCTGAGCCCTAACACATTTTTACCCTGAGTCTCCTTGAGATGGGCTGCTGACACTCAAGGAGTCGTACAGGATAAGGCTGAGCTTTCCTCTCTGCCAAACGGGGTTATCATTTCAAAGCTCAAGCTTAATTTTGGCTTCATGAACATCTTCAGTCTAAACCTGAAGAAGGACCCATCTCCCACATCAGAAAACATCAATGTCAGGAAGAATATTCTCCTTCAAAAGCCAAAGAAATAACATTGGTGTTAATGGTTCATCCCCCCAGTTCTATGTTTCACTAGCATGCTGTCTTGCCACCAGTGGGACATAATACCATAATGCTATGACCTTGGACTTGTGAATACATGGTAATATAACTCAGAAGCTGAGTGATACACCTGCTTTGTTTATATATATGTTTGATATTAGTATTAAATATGGAATACATACTAAAATAATTTATAAAATTATTTCTAAAATTCATACTTGGACATGCTTGCTGATGAAGACAAAGTAAAAATATTCTCCCTCTTCCAGATCTATAAGGTATAGGGATTGAACCAGAATGAAAAGATACATCTGTTGAAGCCCTAGTTGACCAACATGCTTGGGGACTTCTGGGTCAATTCCTGACTCAGTTCCACTCAAAACTGAAAAAGAATGAGTTGATACAGCAAGTGGGCTCTAACTTCACAGAGTAATCAGCAGGGCACTCAGGATGCCATCATCTTTCCTTACTTGTTCCATTGAACACATGGATTTTAGGCTCAGTAGCTTCAGGGGGCTCTGTACTGCACTTGTTGCCCAGAAGTATGTCTCTTCCCAATCCTTTGCCCCTTAACAAAACCACCCAGTAAATGACTTGCATTTACTTTGATTTTTTTCTTTTGAAATTTGAAATGTATTTGATTCTTTTCTGCATAATCAGAATTGTTCTCCTATTATTTCCTACTTCGGTGTATGTCAGACTAACACTGTGTTTCTTCAGTCTTCATTTATGGAAAAGTTTTCATTTTTAGAAAAATAAGTAAACTCATCTTTTTTAAACAAAATTGGTGGTTTCATGCCTGTATTTATCAGGCATATTAAGTGCACTCAATTTGCTTACTAGCCTTTGGGCACATTAACACATATCTTAGAAAGAAAGACAAACTCTGCTATTATAGTTTTAACTTCAGAAGTCAATACAAAAACAAATCAGTCATAGACACCCCCTAGGAATCTTTATTTCTTTCCATCCATCACAATGTGAATGTCTATACCATAAACTCCATAATATGAACAGCAAATTCTGATTGCCTGGGGAAGGGGCCTTATTTATTGTTCCTTCAGGTGGAGATGAAGAGACAATGTCCTTCTCAGAGATGTAAATCTAGAAAAGAAGGCCGTGGCTTCAGCACACAAGACATGAATAGCCTAGCCCAGGATGGTATATGCTACATGTAAAACCACTACTGTTGTTGAGGATTCATTTTGGGCAAAAAGAACCTGCTCTCAGAAGACTTCTGACTCTATAATAATTTTTTGAATCAAAGATGCCATCAATTGTAAAATTCACTACTGAATTAAAAGCAGATAAATGACAAATATTAAAACAAAAACTATAATTAACACCAAATTTGAGGTTTGGATATCTAGTCCTTCATGTTATGTTATCTTCTCTATGAATTCAGTAAGTTTACATAATGGTACAATCTTAGAATTTCTGTGGTTCATTGACTAAAGCACCCATTTCAATGTAAACTATATAAATCCAAATAAATTTCATGTTACTTCCAACCCATAGACAAAAGCAAGAGAATGTAATCTCTTACTAATATTTTAACAATGATGTCCAATTTAAAACAACTGAAGAATGAGAAACTTTAATATAACACTTATAAATAAGCAGAGAAATAATACCAGACAGCAGATTACTAAATAGCCGCAGATTTCTGGTTACACTTCCTCATAGTCTTTCTCTTTTGTGACTGGGGAGACTCCTGCAGGCTCATGCCAGTTTCCTTCATTGATACCAATCCAGGTTCTTAGGGGTTTCAAAGCTCTAGTTCAATTCTCAAGGAATGAGCTTTAAGCCAGTTTACTGATCGATACTTCTCTGACCTTATCTAATAGTTTTATTAATGGTATGTTTACTCTCTTAGTAGTATCCCCTTTGATTAAGTCCTCATCTTATCCTTCCAAGCCTCAGTTTTAATAGAATCTATACAGTAGTCCAGTTGTCCTGCCTTAAGACACCGCTTTTGGTCTCTTTTCCCATGGACTAGAGTTCTGATGCTCAATCCAAGCCATGAAACTGTGCCCCCTTCTGTTATATTCCCAGTCCAGAGTCTTTATAAAGGGTCTTGTCCTTGATTTCCATAAGCAAACATATGCATTCTTGTGGGATCTTTATTTCCTATTCCCACTCCAGCTGAAACCTTGTTCCAGGGGTTGGTTTTTCTTCCACCTCTTAGGCTTGAGTAGTGTGGCAACCCACTCCAGTACTCTCGCCTGGAAAATCCCATGGACGGAGGAGCCTGGTAGGCTGCAGTCCATGGGGTCGCTAAGAGTCAGACATGACTGAGCGACTTCACTTTCACTTTTCCTTTCATGCATTGGAGGAGGAAATGGCAGCCCTCTCCAGTGTTCTTGCCTGGAGAATCCCAGGGACGGGGAGCCTGGTGGGCTGCCGTCTATGGGGTCGCACAGAGTCGGACATGACTGAAGCGACTTAGCAGCAGCAGCAGCAGCAGTGGTCAAGTGTGCCTGCTTAGTCGCACCAGAGTCTTTGCAACCCCATGGGCTGTTCCCAGGCAAGAATACTAGAGTGGGTTGTCATTCCTCCATCTCCTCCTCCAGGGGATCTTCCTGACCCAGGCAACAAACCCACATCTCCTGTATTGCAGGCAGATTCTTTACCTGCTGAGCCACTGGGGAAGCCCTTCCTCTAGCTAACCACTAAGCACTCCATGGAGCAGCTTTTCATACTCTGTACTTGTCGCCATGATTGGCCCCCAGCGATATGAAGGGCAGCTACAAGTTTGTTTTCCTTGTGATTACAGGTTAGGATTAGCCAGACTATTAGAATTTGCAGGGTTAGATGAACTGAAGGAAAAGGTGTAGGTAGACAAAAGAGGCCCTAGAAGGGAAAGGGCATGCAAGTATTCAAAAATGTGAACTATACTGATACATGTGGACAAGTGTCTCCACTTTGTTAAGTGGTATCAAGTGAAGTAAGAAGGTAAACATGAGAGCTCTTCCATTAGGGAATTAGAAAAATAAAAGTATCATACTAAATCATCTTACCAGCTTTATCTATTAGAATTATTTTACTTTTTACCTTTTGTCTATTGTTTGAGGACCAAATGTCTAAAATTCTCCACACATGGTACAACGAGAAAGATGTACATGGAAGAGATCAGAGAAAGAGATGAATATTGATTCATTTTCCTTAGAACCAATGAACAACAAATCCTAACCTGCTAGTAAACATTTCTCTGATTCAGTCTTTTCTTCCACTAACCAGTAGCAATTCCTACACTAAATATTTTAGAAAGAAACTGCCAGAGAGTGAAAAATATATATTTGCCTGCACCACGTTTGGAGAAAGGCTGCTGTGTTCTCCCATTATTTTAAATACTGAAGTTATTCTTGCTCCAGGCAACCTGAACTTGCCTTTCCCTCCAGCTTCACACATGCTCTATCTTAGTTTTATATCGCTCACCTATTCAAAAAACTGCTTACCATGGCAACCCTTGTCTATGTGACAGGCAGTTATAATTTGCTTGGAAAAACTGCAACAAGGTGTCATTTTTCATAAACTCTTTATACCAAAATGTTTTCTTTTTCAGTGATTTCCAGTGACTTTGTTGTGGTCTCGTGGTCTTTGCCAAAAGATCATTTATAAGTGAAAAACAGTATTAAGGAAACCCACGCATTGCTCAATATTAGTGATGGGTGGTGTTGGAATTGTTGCAACCTCTAAAAATAAGAAAATTATTGATTTTTTACTATCTCTTTGGTGCTACAGAAGCAGTAATCAAACAACACTTGCCTGAAACAAGAAGTTCTACATTTTATAAAACTGTGCTTTGGATTGATGGGCTCTGAGGTATGAGGGAAACAGGGAGTCAAAAATAAATGCAAACCAGTGTGAACCCTACTCTATGTCCCTGTGTATGTGTTTAATTCATAAAAATTCAAAAGATATTTCCAAAAACCCTGCTATGGCATTGTGTGGTGGGTGCTAACAATAGCAGTCAGGAGACTTTTCTGATCATGAACAATTATTTGCGTGAATACATTCACAGATTCACTGAATTGTCTGCCAAAAGGCAGTGAATGTCGGACAATACTGCCATATTTTAAATTCAAATATTGGTATTTCTGTGATATTTACTTCTGTGACACAAACATGTTTGGATCAATACGCTCCATGCCTCTGGATTTGTAATTCAAGCAACCCAAAAACAGGAACAATTGCAACTTCCCCAAACAATTGCTCACTATTTTCCAAATCAGATTATTAGTCCACTCTTGGCATTCAGTGAGAGCAAAATGAATTACACAAATGACCTTGGTGCTGCAGACTCAGAGTAGGAATGGAGTTAGTTTTAGGCTCAAGAGGAACCTGGCCATGAGCAAGTGATGAGGGAATATATGACCCAGAGTATTAATCATTCTTATGGTTCATGATGGATGCCCATCTTTACTTCACCCCTCAGTATAAAGGGCTTCCCTGGTAGCTCAGCTGGTAAAGAGTCCGTCTGCAATGCAGGAGACCCCAGTTTGACTCATAGGTCGGGAAGATTTGCTGGAGAATGGATAGGCTACCCACTTGAGTATTCCTGGGCTTCCCTGGTGGCTCAGATGGTAAAGAATCCACCTGCAATGCAGGAGACCTGGGTTCGATCTCTGGGTTGGGAAGATCCCTTGGAGAAGAGAACAGCTACCCACTCCAGTATTCTGGCCTAGAGAATTCCATGGACAGAAGAAGCTGGCAGGCTACAGTCCATGGGGTCAACAAAGAGCCAGACATGACTGAGTGACTTTCACTTTCAGTATAAAGAAGCTGGTGAAAAGACATCTCAAAGAGATTTAGAAAAAACAAGTTTTTTGATACTTTTACTTTTGTATCTTTTACATTTTGGTAATATTTGAAGTTTTCTTTGCTGTCATTTGTTTTTTAAGCTCAAGACATCATTTTAGTAAAAAAAATATAAATTTAAATTACTATTTTTGTTACCTGTATCATATTTTGACAGAACTTTAAGATGGATTAGCAGCAAATGTTGGGCTGCCCTCCTAAATATATATATCCAAGGCAAAAATATCCTGTTAGCTTACCTTATGGAAAATTGAATCACCCTGTGTCCAGAGCAAAAAATGATTGAAAATAGATTTGAGAACTAAGCAGTTCATATCATTCTGCTACATATATGGTAATATATTTTGAAATGACCAAAAGAATGGCTTGGATCTAAATGCTTTTCAGTCCAGAGCAGTCAGGAGTAATATTTTCACTGATTACAAGTTAGATCTGATTCAGAATCCATGACCAAAAATGAATTTCAGTAGGTTAAAAAAATGGTTAATAGATTAGATAACCAAGTGAATGGGCTTCCCAGGTGGCTCAGTAGTAAAGAACCTATCTGCCAAGGTAGGAGTTGCAGGAGATGGGGGTTCAATCCCTAGATCAGGAAGATCCCTTGGAGAAGGGCCTGGCAACCCATTCCAGTATTCTTGCCTGAGGCATCTCAGGGACAAAGGAGCCTGGCAGGCCACAGTCTATAGGGTTGCAAAGTGTCAGACACGACTGAAGTGACTTAGCACACACATACACAAGCAAGTGAATATTATAGACAAAAAAGTTAGACGAATTTTCAGGTTCAGTTCAGTTCAGTTCAGTCGCTCAGTCATGTCCACCTCTTTGCGACCCCATGAATCACAGCACACCAGGCCTCCCTGTCCATCACCAACTCCCAGAGTTCACTCAGACTCAAGTCCCTCCAGTCAGTGATGCCATCCAGCCATCTCATCCTCTGTCGTCCCCTTCTCCTCTTGCCCCCAATGCCTCCCAGCATCAGAGTCTTTTCCAATGAGTCAACTCTTCCCATGAGGTGGCCAAAGTACTGGAGTTTCAGCTTTAGCATCATTCCTTCCAAAGAAATCCTAGGGCTGATCTCCTTCAGAATGGACTGGTTGGATCTTCTTGCAGTTCAAGGGACTCTCAAGAGTCTTCTCCAACACCACAGTTCAAAAGCATCAATTCTTTGGTGCTCAGATTTCTTCACAGTCCAACTCTCACATCCATACATGACCACAGGAAAAACCATAGCCTTGACTAGACGGACCTTTGCTGGCAAAGTAATGTCTCTGCTTTTCAACATGCTATCTAGGTTGGTCATAACTTTCCTTCCAAGGAGTAAGCGTCTTTTAATTTCATAGCTGCTGTCACCATCTGCAGTGATTTTGGAGCCCCCCAAAATAAAGTCTGACACTGTTTTCACTGTTTCCCTATCTATTTCCCATGAAGTGATGGGACCAGATGCCATGATCTTCGTTTTCTGAATGTTGAACTTTAAGCCAACTTTTTCACTCTCCTCTTTCACCTTCATCAAGAGGATTTTTAGTTCCTCTTCACTTTCTGCCATAAGGGTGGTGTCATCTGCATATCTGAGGTTATTGATACTTCTCCAGGCAATCTTGATTCCAGCTTGTGCTTCTTCCAGCCCAGCGTTTCTCATGATGTACTCTGCATATAAGTTAAATGAGCAGGGTGACAATATACAGCCTTGACGTACTCCTTTTCCTATTTGGAACCAGTCTGTTGTTCCATGTCCAGTTCTAACTGTTGCTTCCTGACCTGCATACAGGTTTCTCAAGAGGCAGATCAGGTGGTCTGGTATTCCCATCTCTTTCAGAATTTTCCACAGTTTATTGTGATCCATTTTCAGGTTAGGATGTTCTTATTTCAGAAAGCAAAACAGAATAAAACCAGTGGCCACACTGGACACAGCCCCAAAATAAGAATATTTGGAGGTCAACTCTAGCCCTGCACATGCCTCACCATGAAATACTGCCTGAGGAGTTACACACCAAACAGGCCTAAAGACCTGATTCTTTGAAGATTTAACTTTCCTCTTTTTTGAAGTGTTATTGAGCTATAATTGATGCACAAAAAATATACATCTTTTATGCATGCCATGTGATGAGTTTGGGCATATACATATACCTGTGATACCATCACCACTACCAAGGTAAACATATCCATCATCTGGCAAAGTTACCTTGTATCTTTCCCCTTTTTTTGTTATAAAACACTTAACAGGAAGTCTACCCTCAAATTTTTAAACACAAAATACCTTATTGTTAACTATAGGCACTGTATTTGCACAGCAGATCTCTAGAACTTATTCATCCTGTAAAAATGTAACTTTACACCCACTGAATAAAAACTCTCCATTTACCCTTCCCTCCAGCCCCTAGCAACCACCATTTTGTTTTCTGCTTCTATAAGTTTGACTATTTTACTTATCTCACAACAGTGTAACCAGGAACTATTTGTCCTTCTGTGACACACATACTCACTTACCATAATGTCTTCCAAGTCCATTCATCTTGTTGCAAATGGTAGGATTTCCCTATTCTTGAAAGCTAAATAATATTACCTTGCCTGCATAAAGCACATTTTTTATCCATTCATCTGTTGATGGACATTTGGCTTGTTTCTCTATCTTGGCTATTAAAAAACAGAGCTACAATGAACATGGAGTGCAGATATTTCTTTGAGATCTTTATTTCAATTCTATCGGCTATATCCTGAGAAGTACAACTGCTGGATAATGTGGCAGTTCTATTTTTAACTTTTTTGAGGAATCTCCATACTGTTTTCCATGGTGGCTGCATCATTTTACATTCCCAGTGCATGAAGATTCCAATTTTTCTATATCCTTGCCAACAGTCGTTATCTTTTATTGTTGTTGCTTAGTTGCTAAGTTGTGTCTGACTCTTTTGCAGGCCCATGGACGGTATCCCACCCGGCTCCTCTGTCCATGAGATTTCCCAGGCAAGAATACTGGAGTGAGTTGCCAGGGGATCTTCCTGACCCAGATATTGAACCTGTGTCTCCAGCATTGTCAGGAGGATTCTTTACCCCGAGCCATCAGAGAACTTTAGCTGTGTATTAAGTTAAAATTAGATTTTACAAAAGGTTACTGATTCAGAAAAAAGTGCATTCATTGTAATACTGTATATTTTGAAGACAGCAAAGCAAGATCATGACATTTTCAGAAATACTTTGTACATAATAAACAATCAACATACATTTGTGAAATGATATGAGTAATATCCTTCCCATGGAAAGACTACTAAATATTTGTTTCAGAAGTACCGGAACATATCATACAAGATGGCTGTTAGCCATTTTTTAGTCAGTAATTAAGTGATTAAAAAACAAGTAGCAGGGCATCCATCCCAGAAATGGGCAAGAAAAGCCACTGAAGAGAGAACATAGTAAAGAATATGTTCTTATTAAATAATTTCATATTAATGTTATTTCTATCTTTGTAAAATGTGTATTGTTCTTAATTTTATAATATGTGCATTTAATTAATACAGTTATATGGAATATGTGATCTGAAATATGTGATCCAACTTCTTTTCACCAATGGTATGTGTTTTCAAAAGAGTTTGAGGATTACACAAAATGGAAATCTCTTCATTCACCAACTGAATTCATGTACTTATTTTATATATTATTAAGATATATTTGCTAGGGGCTTCCCTGAGGGCTCAAGTGGTAAAGAATCTGCCTGTAATGTGGGAGACCTGGATTCAATCCCTGGATCAGGAAGATCCCCTGGAGCAGGGCATGGCAACACACTCCAGTATTCTTGCCTGGAGAATCCCATGGATAGAGGAGCCTGTGGGCTCCAAAATCACTGCAGATGATGACTACAGCCATGAAATTAGAAGATGCTTGCTGTTTGGAAGAAGAGCTATGACAAACATAGACAGCATATTAAGATGTTACTTTGCCGACAAAGGTCCATATAGTCAAAGCTTTGGTTTTTCTAGTAGTCATGTATGGATGTGAGAGTTTGACCATAAAGAAGGCTGAGCACCAAAAAATTAATGCTTTTGAACTGTGGTACTGGAGAAGACTCTTGAGAGTCACTTGGACAGCAAGAGGAAGATCAAACCAGTCAATCCTAAAGGAAATCAACCCTGAATATTCACTGGAAGGACTGATGCTGAAGGTGAAACTCTAATACTTTGACCATCTGATGTGAACAGCCAACTGACTGGAAAAGACCCTGCTGCTGGGAAAGACTGAAGGCAAGAGGAGAAGGGGACGACAGAGGACGAGATGGTTGGATGGCATCACTGACTCAATGGACATGAGTTTGGGCAAACTCTTGGAGATAGTGAAGTACAGGGAAGCATTATGTGCTGCAGTCCATGGGGTCACAAAGAGTCAGACACAACTAAGTGACTGAACAACAGGATTTATTTGCTGCATGTCTAAGTTTTATCAAATGTGGCTGCCATATGTATTATTAAGTTGGTGCAAAAGTAATTGTGATTTTACATTGTTGCACTTTGCTGTCTGATATTGGAATATATTCTTAAATAACTGTGTTTATGTTATACATCATTTTAATGTTCATTTCTCACTTTATGTTTTTTGGTGATAACTTATTACTTGCTGTGTATTTTATACTTATTTGAGACTAGGGAAATGGTTTTATACAAAAAGCAAATTTGAGTGATTTTCTTATTTGAGTTCAAAATGGGTCATACAGCAATGGAGACAACTTGCAACATCAGCAATGCATTTGGCCAAGGAACTGCTAATGAACATACAGTGCAATGGTGATTCAAGAAGTTTTGCGAAGGCGATGAGAGCCTTGAAGATGAGGAGTGTAGTGGGCAGTCATGGGAAGTTGACAATGACCAACTGAGAGCCATCATTGAAGCTGATCCTCTTACAGCTACAAGAGAAGTTGCCGAAGAAAT
>NW_011494769.1:5133947-5148430 GCF_000754665.1 Bison bison bison
TTTTGCAAAGGAGATGAGAGCCTTAAAGATGAGGGGTGCAGTGGCCAGCCATGGGAAGTTGACAACAACCAATTGAGAGCCATCATTAAAGCTGATCCTCTTACAGCTACAAGAGAAGTTGCCGAAGAAATCAACATCAGCCATTCTACGGCCATTCAGCATTTGAAGCAAATTGTAAAGGTGAAAAAGCTTGATAAATGGGTGCCTTATGAGCTGACCAAAATTTTTAAAAAATCATCATTTTGAAGTGTCATGTTCTCTTATTTTATGCAATAACAACAAACCATTTCTCAATCGGGTTGTGACATGTGATAAAAAGTGATTTTATATGACAACTGGCAATGACCAGCTCTCACTGGACTGAGAAGCAGCTCCAAAGCACTTTCCCAAAGTCAAACTTGCATGAAAGTAAGGTCACGGTCACTGTTTGGTTTGGTGGTCTACTGCCTGTTTGATCTGCTACAGCTTTCTGAATCCCGGTGAAATCATGCCTTCTGAGAATTATGCTCAGCAAACTGATGAGATGCACCGAAAACCCCAATGTCTGCAGCTGGCATTGGTTAACAGAATGGGCCCAATTCTTCTCCACAACAACATCAGACCACACGGCGTGCAACCAACGCTTCAAAAGTTAAACTAACTGGACTCTGCCATAGTCACCTCTTGCCAATCAGCTACCACTTTCTCCAGCATCTTGACAATTTTTTTTTTTTTGCAGAGAAAATGCTTCCACAGCCAGCAGGAGGCAGAAAATGCTTCCCAAGAGTTTGTTGAATCCTGAGGCAATTTTTATGCTACAGGATTAAACAAACTTGTTTCCCATTGGCAAAAAATGTGTTGATCTTAATGATTAATGAAGATGGGTTTGAGCCTGGTTATAATGATTTAAAATTCACAATCCAAAACCACAATTTCTTTTTCACCAAGCAGTATATATAGTAAAAGCTCCATGTATCTTGAGTAAGGAAACTGCTTTGTAATTACACACATTTCAGCTTCAAGTTTTAGCTAATGTTCATGGAGAGGAAAAATTAAAAAAAATAATGAATATGATAATTATATTTGCATTATCAGTTATCAGTGAAAGTCGCTCTGCTGTGTCTAACTCTTTGTGACCCCATGGACTGTATAGTCCTCCAGGCCAGAATACATTAGTGGGTAGCTTTCCCTTCTCCAGGGGAGCTTCCCAACTCAGGGATTGAACTCATGTCTCCCGCATTTCGGGAGGATTCTTTACCAGCTAAGCCACAAGGGAAGCCCAAGAATTCTGGAGTGGGTAGCCTATCCCTTCTCCAGCAGATCTTCCTGATCCAGGAGGTGAACTGGGGTTTCCTGCATTGCAGGTGAATTCTTTACCAACTGAGCTATGAGGAAAGCCCATTATCTTTATAGCTGTAAAGATTTTTACCCTGAGGGATGTAATGCACATATGTTAGGCAAATTTAGGAACTTTCCAAAACCTAAGTTTTCACGTGTATAGTATGCAGATAATGCCTCACAGTAATTTTTTTTTTCAGGGGAGGGAAACAAAACTGAGAGACTGAGCTCAAGAACTAATTATTCATCATTTTGTATTCTGTATTGTATACAGAGGTCAATATTAATTCTATGATTTTTGTTTGTTTTCAGGTCTTATTAACCTCAGCTATAGTTTACAAGGTTACAAGGTTTTTTAATTTCCTACACTGTAAAAAGGACACATTTCAGAACTTTTCATTGATTTGTTTAAGAATCTCTCATTTTAAAAATGTTACATCTGTTTTCCATACATTTCATCTAGGGACGATTTCTTACCCTTACTTTTGCAAACTAATGTTTCATAAAGCAAATGGCTAATTGAAATAAATGATCTTGTTTTTAATCATTCCCTTCAGCATTGTTACCTACAAATGGTAGCAAATTAAAAACTGACTGATGAGGTTTCCAAGCAATTAATGGACTATACAAGTGCGTGCTCAGTCGTGTCAGTCTGACCCAACTCTTTAAGACCCCACCAGGCTCCTTGGTCCATGAGACTTCCTGGCAAGAATACTGGAGTGGGTTGCCATGCCCTCCTCCTGGGGATCTTCCTGACCCAGGGATTGAACCCGCGCCTCTTGTGTCTCCTGCATTACAGGCGAATCCTTTACTGCTGAGCCACTGGGCAAGCCAGTTACAAGAAACTGTTGTTTAAAGCTCCGTAGGTAAGATTTGGGGGATTTAATCTTTTTTTCTATTTTCCCACTGAGATTCGGGTAGCACATTGGGAGGCTCACAAACTACCCTTTAGGAAGTGAGAGTTTCCAAATTAATGAAGAGAGAGGATACTTAACACACACTAAGAGAAACGGCTGGTCAACACTACGGAACGCTGCTGTGGTCAGAAGCGGCTTCTCAGCCCCTGATGCTGACATATGTTTGAAAGATAACGATAACATTTTAAATTAAGGGCACAATCACAAATGCTTTATTAATATTTATTGAATTATTTCAAGATGTAACTGCATTCTTTAATAACTTTTTATAATACATGCTATAAAATGTATGACACATTCTTAATAAATGATGCCATAATAAGCCCCTATGATGTTGCTATAACACAGCTGTTGTTAATTAAAGCAATGTATGCACCTCCTTCATCCATTAATTTAGGTTATTAGTATATAAAGCATGTTAACATGACCAATATAATTTTTTAAATAATCATTATTTGGATGAGCCTTTATCATCAATATTTCCCTGGTGTTTCAGATGGTAAAGAATCTGCCTGTAATGTAAAAGGCCCAGGTTCAATCCCTGGGTCAGGAAGAGCCCCTAAAGAAGGGAATGGCTACTAACTCCAGTACTCTTGCCTGGAGAATTGCATAGACAGAGGAGCCTGGTGGGCTACTGTCCATGGGGTCACAAAGAGTCGGATACAACTGAGTGACTAACACCCTTTATATTCAATTATTTTTCTTTACTCTCATAGACTCCTGTATCCATTATATCTTAAAAACAAAACAAGCAAACAAACAAAAAACCTTAGGTCACAAAATGCTTGCAGGGTTCATAAGTTAATAAAATATGCCCATGGTTGGTTTTCTGCTCTATGCTAGACCTGCTTCCTAAACATATCACAGAGGGACATAGAAATTATTTCATGCCTATGTTTTTGCTCTTATTCTGCTTTCCTAAAGTCCAAGGAGTGCTCAACAACTATACACTCTAGTGTTTTCCTGATCTTGCAGAATATTATGCCATTTGAAGATATTAATTCATCTTCTTCCAAAAGACTATCCCTTTGATCAATCTAAAGTAGAAATAGCAGTAATATAATAACAAGTAAGGTGCTTGTTCTTTGTCCATACAATGCCATCTATTTTGGAAACCTATCACATAAAAATGATGAACTTTGTAGAAGGAAGAGCTTTATATTGTGTAAATTTCAGCTTTGATCTTACAAAACTGGTTCCTTCCTTCATTCATTCATTTCCATTACCATTGCATTTCAAGCAATGCTGTCAGTGGCATAAGCATAACAAGACCCAATTAACTTAGCATGAAAAAAAATAGAAAATTTACTAATAAACTGATTAAAACAATAGTGCATTGATTGGTAGGTGTATTAGTCTGCTCAGGCTTCCCTAACAAAATGCTACAGATTGGATGACTTAAAGAACAAAAATATTTTTTTTCATAGTTCTAGAGACTGGGAAGTCCACTATCAACTTACTAGCAAATTCAGTTTCTAGTGGAAGTTCTCAGCATGGCTTTCAGAAGGTGGTTTTTTCTTCATGCAGTAGAGAGAATGAGTCCTCTAGATGTCTTTTCCTATAAGGACACTAATCTTATTTGATTAGGGTCCCTGTTGTGAGACCTCACTTAAATTAATTAACTTCTAAAGGTCCTATCTCCAAATATGGTTACATTTGGGGTTAGAGTTTCAGTGTATGAATTTGGGGAGGGAGGCACACTATTCAGTTCATAGCAGTATGGTTATGATACAGAAGCAAATAAGACACATGAATATTTTCTTATTCCTAACACTTTCACATAAATATCTCTATGTCAAAGGGATTTTAAAAGCTCATTTTCTGAAAAACACACACTTTTATTAAAGAAAGCAAAAACTTTCCTATATTCCATGAGCAATAAATACCAGATTCATCAAAATTATACCCTGATGATGATTGAGCTCAGACCTCACCCTAGACAGATTTAGGGGCTTGGAATATGATGTTGAACAAGACAGAAACATTCCTGATTTCATGGAATTTACATTCTAGAGTAAAGAGTGGTGGTAATCTAATATATAAATACTTAAATAAGAAAACGTCTGATACTGGTAACTTCTACGAAGAGAAGATAGTGCAATGGAGACAGTGCCATGGGGCTACAGTAGATTGTGGTTTAGGGTGACTATCTGAGAAGGCCACAATGTGATGAGAAGAAGATGAAGAGCACCCCAAACACTTACAATAACCAAAAATGAGTAAAACTTGGAGATTTCTTTCATTTACTATCACATTAAAATGATTATTCACAAATAAAACCTATATCAGCCATCAAACCATTCTTATGTGTAAAGTGAGCAATCCAATAATTTCTCAAAGTTCTCTGTTGCTAATGATCCTAGAAACTCTTATTTAAAAGAATCTTAATTGAGCTGTTCTTTCCTACTCACTACTGCTACCTTTTAGCTGAACCAAGGAGAGAGTTTCTCTCTGTAACGCACCTGTATTGACATGTTTGTAATCAGTATACCCACGAAGGTGTCCACAGCTATAAAAGTTTGTGGAATGTTTGAAAGATGGCTTAATTCTCAGATTCATTAAAACAGAGACCATCAATATTCTACAATTTGCTTCCCTCTAAACAAAAATGAAATTGAGTTCTCGACTCAGTCTCACATCATTCTCCAGTTGGAAGTCTTTATTAGTGTTTGGCCATTTTTATTTGAACATTTAGCTTAAAATGTCTAGTAGGTGAATTAAATTCCAGGATGGGTTAGTGACAGCAGGTAGGAAATAGAAAACCTTAATAATCAAATCTGGACTTGCTTCATACAGTTAAAATGACTGAATCTTTTATTCTCTTTGGTAAGTGCCTGAGGAGAGCAGAAATCTTGAAAAGGCTCTCCAGATGCCCTGGGCTAAGAACAACCAGGTGATTATGAGTTGCATATGTTTCACATTTGCTAATAAAAAGGTGAAAATTACCCTTGTTTGCATTATTCTCATTTAAGGAATTTAAAGCACCAATGAAGGATTAAAATTAATTAAGCTATGACTCAATAAAAAAGACAACTATTGAAAATATGTCTTCTGATAATATAGATATAATTGCACATTATATGGCAAAAAGATATAGAAAATTCAGTACACACACAAAACAGTCATATGAAGAAATGTACATAGTTAAAATGGCCAGGTCAAAACAGAGGTAAAGGAATCCAGGTGACCAGCTTACTTGCCTCTCAAAGAGTAAAAATGAGGATGACTTCGTTATACCTCATGCTTTACTGTGTTTATGTTTTCTGTTATTTTCCTTTTCAAGTTCTATGAGTCTTCAGAATCTTGCATTTTCTAAAGTAGGCAATGCAAAGGCAGGGTAACATCCTCCTTCAAGTACCACTTACAACTCAGAAAGACAAAGAAAGTTTTTGCATTGCACCTGACAATTACTGTTTCTAGAACTATGCTTTCTAAATTAAATTCTTAGAATCATGCCAAGAGATTATGATTTCAAAACAGCATGGCTGTGATTGCTTATTCTACCATCTTTATTAGGGCAAAAAAGATGTGCCTTCATGCTATCATTCTCCCCAGCAAATATTTCAGATAAAATTACCTTCTCACACATTTGCTACATAACAGAAGTCTGGAGTGGGAAGTATATTTCAAATAGTGAGCTGGAGTATTGACATCCGCAGTTAAAATTAACTCACTGCCATAGAAATCTAGGAGACATTTATTTAAACTCTTCTTAGGTATTATTTTGAGGTGGGCAGAATCACTTTCTATTTCTTACTCAGTTGACATCTTGAAACTGCTGTATGTCCTAAACAATCTTCCTTTCTCTGCTTTATTTATAAATTCACAAAAGTTTCCAATTCCTACAAAATGAAGGTGTATCTCATTAGCAACTTGCAATCTTGTTTCTCAAAATCTTTTAGATTCCTCTGCCTTGGAATCTCAACTACCTCTTTCCTTTCCTCATCTCTCAGTATGGTGCTACTTGTATTTTTCTAAACATGTGTTTTCGTATCAACTTACTTTTTTTTAAAATTTATTTTATTTTTTAACTTTACACTATTGTATTGGTTTTGCCATATATCAACATGAATCCACCACGGGTATACACGTGTTCCCCATCCTGAACCCTCCTCCCTCCTCCCTCCCCGTACCATCCCTCTAGGTCGTCCCAGTGCACCAGCCCCAGGCATCCAGTATCGTGCATCGAACCTGGACTGGCAACTCGTTTCATACATGATATTATGCATGTTTCAATGCCATTCTCCCAAATCAGCCCACCCTCTCCTTCTCCCACAGAGTGCTGCCAGCCTGCCTGTAATATTCTTTCTTCTCTCTGCCTGCTCATCCAAAGCACTTCTCTACGTAAATGCTCTTTGTCTTCCAGACCCAGATCAAATGTGTCCTCTTCTTTGACATATTGCTGATTCTCCTAATAAAAAGTAGCTGTCCCTATCCTGTACTTTTACTACAGCACAGTGTGAATTACACTAGCGTTATCTGTGCACCTGTTTTCCTCCTTTGATAAACTACTTATTTGGGACTTCCCTGGTGGTCCAGTGGCTAAGACTTTGCACTCCCAATGCAGGAGTCCTGGGTTCCATCCCTGGTCCAGGAACTAGGTCCCACATGCTGAAACCAAGAGTTCACATACCACAACTAAGACCCAGTGCAGCCAAATAAAGAAAAAGGGGAATTTTAAAAACAAGCTCCATATACGTATATGTAACCCCTTTAGGGTCTATAAAGCTCCATATACGTACATGTAACCCCTTCAGGGTAACTACCTGGCATGTAGTAGGCAGCTGAAAATCATTTAATTAAATTGGCTTTGAAGAGTTAATTATTTCTTTCGGCATTTAACTTGATCTTGAAAGCAATGGTTACCACACAGCCGAGACGCAATAGCACTGTTCTGAGAAAGTATTTCTAGACAACAGCCATTCAAATCTTTAGTAAGTAATCACAAATTCAAACAATATTGTGCTGCAGTATCAAGACAGGGCAGCTGAGCTTGGAGCTCTTGAAAAAAAGCCCTGAAAACACTCAGGGTGATGACCACAATGAAAAGTCTCCATCTGGAGAGAAGCAAGACTGCTTTGCTCTGTCATCAGTCAACCAGCACAGCTACTTGTTGTTTAATGAAGCCACATTTCTTCCCTAATGGCAACAACACTAGGTTACATTTGGGAAAAGAGAATTGATTCTGACTGACTCAGACCCCACCCTCGCCCCCAACGTTCGCTGTCTCAAACATGCAGTTGGATGACTAATTGAACGGCTGGCCTCTCAATTGGAAGTGTCTAGACTCTTCACCTAAGCTACTTCATTAGGCAAGTACCATATTGGGAAGACAGTCTTGTCTTGCTCTGAATTGATGGAGCTGTAGGTATGTTACGGTGCAGCATAGTCTAGTAAAATAACACTGGTTGGGAAGGTAGGAACATGGATGTAGTCCTGGGTCAGCCCCAGATTAATTTGGGACCTCTGAGAGCCTGTTGTAATGAACTTTGTCTTCAGACACACTTCTTGGGTTCTACTTCAGCTGCTGACTACCTCTCCTGGTGATTTGCTTCTTTGAGCCTAATTGTCTTTGGGAAGTCAATCAAGATTTCATTGAGATGCTATCCAGGGAAAAGTTTGACATAGTACTCAGGAGGAAAGCACTAAGTTCCAGTCTAAATAAACATTCCATAGGGGACTTCCTTGATGGGCAGTGGTTAAGAATCCACCTTTCAACGTGGGGGATGCGACTTTGATCCCTAGTCAGGGAACTAAGATCTTACATGCCACAGGACAACTAAGCCCATGAGCTGCAACTACTGAGCCCATACACTCTGGAGCACTTGGGCCCCAGCAAGAGAAGCCTGCGGACCACAGCTAGAGAAGACCTGACCACTGCCAGTAGAGAAAGCCCGTGAGTTGCAACGAAGACCCAGCAGAGCCAAAATAAAAATAAATAAACAAATGTGAAATACATGTTTATTTCCACTCTTACCTAACCCTGTATTTTTGTTTCCTCGTCCATTCTGTGAGAATCACATCCTGCCTCTCTCCATGTGGACAGGATTGAGCAAGTGGGACTTACACTGGATAGCTGCACCTTCTTTAGAAGGCTTCCTTAAACACAGTCAGGGAAAGACTCAAGGTATTGAGAAAAACAGGACCAAGCACGAACCATTTAGGCAGAGGAAGCAAATTATTGGAACATAAAGTGCTCCTGGAGTGGCTCTCGTCTCCTACTACAGATGACAGTAGGAGGCGTGTGATGGAAGGAAGATGAGGAACTGTTCACACAAACAGTGAAGGATTTCCATGACCAGTTTCCTTACTTGCCCACATCTCAAGAACACACATTCATTAATACTGTATTACGCTCAGTGCGGAGAAGGCAATGGCACCCCACTCCAGTACTCTTGCTTGGAAAATCCCATGGACAGAGGAGCCTGGTAGGCTGCAGACCATGGGGTCGCTAAGAGTCAGACATGACTGAGCGACTGCACTTTCACCTTTCACTTTCATGCATTGAAGAAGGAAATGGCAACCCATTCCGGTGTTCTTGCCTGGAGAATCCCAGGGATGGCTGAGCCTGGCGGGCTGCAGTCTATGGGATCGCACAGAGTCGGACACGACTGAAGCGACTTAGCAGCAGCAGCAGCAGCAGCATGCACAGTGAGCTAAGATAGTTCATATAACACTGTAAGACAACAGAATTTTTCTCTCACCAAGGAAATCTGCTGAAAGGGTCATTGATCACCTCTGTCCAAAAACAGGAATAACTGCTTAACACATTTTGCCTCCAATGGCTGATATAATAATTACATACATTTTGCAAAAACATTAAAAAGGGGTTACAAATAAACTCTCCAGATTTATATTTTAAAGGCCTCGATTCAGTGTGAGGCTTCCTAGTACTTTCAAATTTCCACATGTGGCAGACATTTGATAAATAACCCCATCACAGATAAAAAGAAATTGCTGCAGTAAATTCATTACTGAAAGTGCATCTGCAATTCTACTTTGCCAATTAATATCTATATTAAGCTTCCTTGATTAGAAATCAGTTAACTTTAAATGGCAGGTAGCTTTGATTCACAAAATCTTTTTTCAAGGCTCATTGCATTTAAGGTTATTGATGAATTTCATTTTTGGAAAGATAAGATACAAACAGAAGCCTTGTAAAAGTCTTTAGTTCTAGCAAAGACATTGAGTATTCATTCAATTCTCTACATTTTTTTTCACAAGATGTGCAATTTAGCTAACATATGCTGATTGTTCTCAGTAATTGAATACTGTGGAAGAATATCACTCCTTATCCAGTGTATTGAATCTCTCAATCACTAACTTGGGCTAGTTTCTATATTTAAATACTTCGTGAAAAATAAATCTTTGGATGGGGAATTTATACTAACAACCACTGGTTCCATCATCAGCTGATGGCTTAATCACCAATAGAATAGCCATTTAAATTAGCCTCCTGTGGATGATTAGACAATGTAGCCAATGAACCAGCGTGAGGCACCTGTGTAAAATGGGCAGTAAAAATCAGTAAAAACTCACTCTCAATTAATAAATGAATCAACAAAGCAATGACAATCTCATCAGAATATTGGATGACTGATTTCTCTTTATTGTGAGTAGTTCTCTTCCCTTTGGGGCAGCTAGTCCTGTTTCTCATGGTGAAAAGTGATTGGGTACGGGAGGACAGGGCTTTCCACATAGCATAGTAGTTAAGAACCTGCCTGCCAATGCAGGAAATGCAAGAGATGCAAGTTGGTCCCTGGGTCAGAAAGATTCCATGGAGAAGGAAATGGCAACCCACTCCAGTACTCTTGCCTGGAAAATTCCTTGGACAGAGAGCCTAGGGCGCTGTACTATAGTCCTTGGGGTAGCAAAGAGTTGGACACGACTGGGCACACAAGAGAGGACAATTAGAGTAATTTCCCCATGTCCACATATTCCTTACAAAAAAAAAAAAAAATTTCAGTTGAAGGAGCAATGAGTTCTCTCACTGTTTTTCACACTAAATCTGTCACCCATTAGCAAGTTTTGAAATCCACCTAAGGTACTGTGGTCTGAAAGTGTCGTCCCAGATCCATTGCTTAAAGCTCAGCTCCCAAAGATGATAGCAGGAGATGGGCGGAGCCCTCATAAATGAGATTGGTGCCTTTCAAAAGAAGCTCCAGTGAGCTCCCTTACTCTCTCCACCATATGAAGACACAGCTAAATGACACTGGCTATGAACTAGGAAGACGGCTGCTACCTGACCCTGCTGATCTTGAACCTGATCTTGATCTTGAACTTTCCAGCTTCCAAAATTGCAAGAAATAAATTTGTTTCTATAAGCTACTCAGTCTGTGGTATTTTGTTACAGCAGCTCAAATGCAATAGGACAATAGGTTGGGACAAACATGTACCATGAATTCCTATGAGATGCATTAAAAAGATACTTGAAAGTCACTGAGTTATTTACATGTTGCATTAAATATTAGCATTAAATACTTTGTAGCCAGGTAAATTTACAACATGCCAGATTGCTGAGATAATTCAGAATCATGGATCATCTATCCTCTACTATTTTAAAAGGATCCACTTGTAATAGCTTCTAAAATGACCATTTACATTCTGAGGCAGTCTGATGTTAGTGATACAACCAGCCCTTCCCACTGGTACTAGCATCCAGAATGTTTTTCACTATAAAACGGATGATGCTGTTTTCTATTTGCAAAAAAAAAAAAAAAAAAAACCCACAAAGAGCAAATAATGGAGGATCCAAGTTTTGTGGGACCCAAATTTATAATTTTGGGAGCCCTCTATAAGGAAAATAATATCAAGTAGTATTAATAATACAAAATTAGTTACGAAAGGAAATATTTATATAGAATAAGAAAAGAAATTATAATGAATTCCTAGAGCATTTGAGTTTTATGTTTCTTTGGACAGTTTACTAGATAGATATGAAAATGAAAGTCACTCAGTTGTGTCCGAATCTTCACAACCCCATGGACTAATACAGTCCATGGAATTCTCCAAGCCAGAATACTGAATGGGTAGCTGTTCCCTTCTCCAGGGGATCTTCCCAAGCGAAGGATTGACCCCAGGTCTCCCACATTGCAGGCAGATTCTTTACCAGCTGAGCCACAAGGGAAGCCCTAGATAGATATGCTTACATGTAAATGCTTCCTGCCTCTAAGCAGGCTTTCACTCTTCCTGGACCACTTTACAATTTCCAGTAATTCCCAATACTCACAGGGACGCTAAAGCTCAAAGCTTTATGTATATCTGGCATAAAACCTAAAGAAATGAATTTAAGGGAGCATACCTGTTACTCAAAGATCAGGAACTCATCGGTGGGACTGAAACAGCACTTAGTGCTTATAGTAGGGTTTTGGACGTTGATCTATGGGGATGGCGCTTAGCTCTTCCATTTACTAATCTGTGACTGTGAGCAATTTACATACTCTCACCACACCTCAATTTTCCCATTTGCAAAACAGAGACATAGATATTTTCTGTCTTAACAGGCTACACATGGGACTCTACAGGTAAAGCTTTTAGGACAGTGCTAGGCACACAGTACATGCTGAGAGAATGTTTACCATTGTTTTACAAAACCCATAGTCAGACTCAGAGACAGATGATCCGGATTCTAAGCCTCACTCCCAAACTTTCCATCTTTTTTCCTGTATGATAATGTCTGTACATGCTCAGTCACTTCAGTCATGTCTGACTCTTTGTGACGCTATGGACTGTAGCCCTGCTGACTCCTCTCTCCATGGGATTCTCCAGGCAAGAACGCAGCAGTGGGTTGCTGTGCCCTCCTCCAGGAGATCCTCCCGATCCAGGGATTGAACCCGTCTCTCCTCTGTCCCCTGTATTGCAGGTGGATTATTTACCCACTGAGCCACCTGGAAACCCAAGATAATGTCTACCCCCTAGGAAAAAATTATATTATGAATGTGTGTGTGAAACATTTAGAGCTCCTAAAAAGAAAGATATCAATCTACCTATCTATTATAGGATGTAGTGGGTAAGTACAGGTAAAATTATAGCAATACTGACAACCACTAACTAGAGTATATTAATAAGATGACCATCTCATATACTGTAACAAAATGATCAGTTGCATAATTTCCATATAAAAACTGCATTTATTGAGAGGAAAGTAGAATGGCAGAGGAAAGCTGAATATGAAACAGCCTCTACTAAGTAGTCCTTAAAATAAAATAAGTTTTTAACAAACTCAGTTTACATGCAAGCAAATAAACAGTAGTATTGCTTGTAATTACCATACTGATTACCTGTAAATAAATTAACACCAAGTGGTTTTTAAAGTACCTGATCAAGTTTCCTAAATGGGATAAATGCCTTTCCTTTGAAATATACTTTTAATGATGACTTTGCTTATAAAATATTTTTCCATAGATAAAGCAAAGGTAAATCTCTCTCTTAAGTCATTTCAAGACCATAAGATATTGCAAATATAATAGAAGAATTAATAATATTTGCTGCATTTAAAAAAGATAAAATATAGAAACATTTAACATAAGTCTACTGCACTGGCATCTTTGTTCAATCTCCACTTGGAGACAGGGTTATGTAGTATCTTCACATATTTTTACATTTTGGTATCAACATAGGGTTTCTAGCAGTCTGTGGAAATGAGAGATAATGGTGTGGAGGGGAAAGAGACAGGGAGAGAAAGATTTTCTATTCTAGCTGGGAAGAAAAAAGTTTACTTCCATGTATTCTAGTTCTTTAATCTTGTGTTTCTCTTACTTCCTTAATGTACAACAACTTTCCAATCCCTCTTTTGAATTAAAAAAGCATCTAAATTAAAATGCTGCAGAAGTATTATCTTTCACATTTCACTTACAGGGAAAATATATATATATATATACACATACACACACACACATGAAAATTGAAAACCATCTTTTTCTTGACTACCAGAAACACTGAAATCAAGTTAATTCTTTGAAGTATTTTCTCTAAGATATCTTGTCCTAAACTAACAACAATTAAATTTTCTACAAGGTAAATATAATCAACTAAATTAAAATATACTCCATTAGAGACTCTCAGGCTTCCTTGGTGGCTCAGATGGTGAAGAATTGCCCCCAGTACAGGAGGCCTGGGTTTGAGGGTCAGGAAGATCCCCTGAAGAAGGGAATGGCTACCCACTCCAGTAATCTTGCCTGGAATATTCCATGGACAGAGAAACCTTGTGGGCTACAGTCTTTGGGGTTGCAAACAGTCAGACACAACTGAGCAAATGACACTTTTACTTCTTTTTTTTCAGAGGCTCTTGCCTATACAAAGAAACACAGAGAACGTGGGACCTTATCTTTGCAAATCCTAATAAATTCCTCTTGGGCCTGGAAAGCCTCATAGGCACCATCTGCACTGATGAAGGCCAAACTCAATAGGAAGAGATTCTGGAAGATTTTCCTGCCACAATTTTGTTCCCCTAACTGGATCTGATTCTAAAATTTCCATTTACAAGGGAGAAAGCCTATGTTCTAATTGCAATTTCTGCAGTTGCAAATGATGCTTGAAATTAGTATTCTTATCAGACAGTGTCTGAGCTAAGAGGTATTCTTATCACATGAGGAACAGAGACCCAACAAACTCTGGACACACTCCCACTTTGGCAGAGTGGAGTCTACAGCTGGGACTACTGACTTTGGACCTAAAGTATTTCACATCACTTGACCTGACTTTCCACATGTTAGACTCAAGTTTATTTTTTGTGAAAAGGTCTTTCAATGAAATTCCTTTTTTTTTTTTTTTTTCTGATTAACTGATTAATTGAACACAGTGCTTATATTTAGAGCTTTAAGTTTAAAAGTTGTTGGCATGAGTGCTCAGTCATGCCCCACTTTTGCGATCCCACGGACTGCAGCCTGCCAGGCTGCTCTATCCATGGAATTCTCCAGGCAAGAATACATGAGTGGGTTGCCATGCCCTCCTCTGGGGGATCTTCCCAACCCAGGGATCAAACTTGAGTTTCTTGCATCTCCTGCATTGAAGGTGGACTTTAAAAAAAAAAACAAAAACTAAAACAAACAAACACTGAGCCATTAGGGAAGTAAAAGAACAGAAGTCAAAGTACTCTCTTTCTCTCTTAGCATTTTGGTAAAATATATGATCTGTTGGTATGAAACAGTTCAATGGCAAAATTCCCTTTTGTTGCCTCTGGGTAGGGGAGACTAACTTGGAGTCAAACAGAAAATAAACAGCATCTTTAGAGTGGTACTGAGGCTAGAA
>NW_011494769.1:5148530-5148638 GCF_000754665.1 Bison bison bison
TTGCACTCATCTCACAATGGCACCCCACTCCAGTACTCTTGCCTGGAGAATCCCGTGGACAGAGGAGCCTGGTGGGCTGCAGTCCATGGGGTCACTAAGAGTCGGACA
>NW_011494769.1:5148738-5162069 GCF_000754665.1 Bison bison bison
GTGTTCTTGCCTGGAGAATCCCAGGGACGGGGAGCCTGGTGGGTTGCAGTCTATGGGGTCGCACAGAGTCGGACACGACTGAAGCAGCCAACTGCACAGGAATCTAGGCAACCTGTCAACATCTAAACTGTAAGTTTCCCATACACAGGACTTGTGCCTCATCTAATCCTATGCCTTGAGCCTCAGAAAGTTGATACAGCAGATGGAGATTTGTGCGAACTGGTGGCAAGAGGAATAGGTGAAAGAGATGGTATCTATCTAAAAATTTATTTTTATTATTATTTTTCATGGTAGAAGTCCACCATTTACGTGTGTCTAGCCACATCTCTGTGAAGACAGAAAATCACTATTCTGGAGACCTTTTAGTTTTATAAAAATTATATGGTAATATAGTCAAATAAATATGAAGCAGTAGATAACTATTACTCTGAGAGGGAAGGTAAGGTATATTTTTGTGACCCAAAGGGCACTTAAGAAGGAAAGAGTTAAGCGCATTTGTTTAGGACCCTAGGAAACTCCTGGGAAGGACATTTATCTGCTCTATTCTTTTACATGGATCAAATTCTAGTATGAATGGAAATATTCCCATATGTTTTCAAATTTAAAAAAATGGTCACAAGAACACAATTTGAGAGACAAGAAAGCAATGAGCAGTGGAGTAAAAGTATTTAGGAAGATCCCTCCTTCCCCCAAACTAAGAATGGAGACAGAACACACTCTCGAAGTAAAATGAATCCAATGTTCATGGTTATTCAATTTATTTTTATCACTATTGTTATTTTAGAAAGTTTAAAGATGATTTGAGGCAGATGTGGATGAGGGGGTCATCAGTTCAGTTCAGTTCAGTCACTCAGTCATGTCCGACTCTTTGCGACCCCATGAATTGCAGCACACCAGGCCTCCCTGTCCATCACCAACTCCCGGGGTCCACCCAAACTCACGTGCATTCAGTCAATGATGCCATCCAGCCATCTCATCGTCTGTTATCCCCTTCTCCTCCTGCCCCCAATCCCTCCCAGCATCAGGGTCTTTTCCAATGAGTCAACTCTTCACAAGAGGTGGCCAAGTATTGGAGTTTCAGCTTTAGCAGCAGTCCTTCCAATGAACATCCAGGGCTGATCTCCTTCAGAATGGACTGGTTGGATCTCCCTGTAGTCCAAGGGACTCTCAAGAGTCTTCTCCAACACCACAGTCCAAAAGCCTCAATTCTTCGTCACTCAGCTTTCTTCACAGTCCAATGTCACATCCGTACATGACCACTGGAAAACCCGTAGCCTTAACCTGCATTAAACACAACTGAAGAAGCTCACAGTGTGAAAAGATACTTTTATTGTGACTTGAAGAAAATCTAAGGAAATTTCACTTAAATAGATTTAAATTGGGACAATTTACCAAGCCTATATATTAAATGGCATACTTGCCCAATTTCTTTTATGACTGAATTCTGCATAATGCACAAAAAATACAGGGTGCAAATAAAATTAATAATAAACTCAAAGAGTCTTGAGATTTGATAGAATTATATCGTGTTCGACTCTGCGACCCCACTAACTATAGCCTGCCATGCTCCTCCGTCCACGGAATTTTGCAGGTAAAAATATTGGAGTGGTTTGCTGCTTGATCCTCCAGGGGATTTTCCCAACCCAGGGATCAAATGTGGGTCTCCTGCATTGCAGGCAGATTCTTTACCCTCTGAGCCACCAGAGGGGTGGGAAAATTATGATGGATGTTTTTATTTTCAGATTAATCAGGTACCCTCAAATGATAGGATTTAAAAAGGATTTATTTGTAAACAACTTTATTGTTGCTTATATTGAAACAGTATTTATACCTCAGTGGTTTTGATTTGCATTTCTCTGATAATGAGTGATGTTGAGCATCTTTTCATGTGTTTGTTAGCCATCTGTATGTCTTCTTTGGAGAAATGTCCATTTAGTTCTTTGGCCCATTTTTTGATTGGGTCAATTATTTTTCTGGAATTGAGCTACAGGAGTTGCTTGTATATTTTTGAGATTAGTTGTCAGTTGCTTCGTTTGCTATTATTTTCTCCCATTCTGAAGGCTGTCTTTTCACCTTGCTTATAGTTTCCTTTGTTGTGCAGAAGCTTTTAAGTTTAATTAGGTCCCATTTGTTTATTTTTGCTTTTATTTCCAATATTCTGGGAGATGGGTCATAGAGAATCCTGCTGTGATGTATGTTGGAGAGCGTTTTGCCTATGTTCTCCTCTAGGAGTTTTATAGTTTCTGGTCTTACGTTTAGATCTTTAATCCATTTTGAGTTGATTTTTGTGTACTGCGATCCAAAAGTCTACAAGCAATAAATGCTGGACAGGGTGTGGAGAAAAGGGAACCCTCTTACACTGTTGGTGGGAATGCAAACTAGTACAGCCACTATGGAGAACAGTGTGGAGATTCCTTAAAAAACTGGAAATAGAACTGCCTTATGACCCAGCAATCCCACTGCTGGGCATACACACTGAGGAAACCAGAATTGAAAGAGACACGTGTACCCCAATGTTCATCGCAGCACTGTTTATAATAGCCAGGACGTGGAAGCAACCTAGATGTCCATCAGCAGATGAATGGCTAAGAAAGCTGTGGTACATATACACGATGGAGTATTACTCAGCCATTAAAAGACTACATTTGAATCAGTTCTAATGAGGTGGATGAAACTGGAGCCTATTATACAAAGTGAAGTAAGCCAGAAAGAAAAACACCAATACAGTATACGAATGCATATATATGGAATTTAGGATGATGGTAACAATAACCCTGTATACGAGACAGCAAAAGAGACACTGATGTATAGAACAGTCTTTTGGACTCTGTGGGAGAGGGAGAGGGTGGGATGATGTGGGAGAATGGCAATGAAACATGTATAATATCATATATGAAATGAGTCGCCAGTCCAGGTTCGATGCACGATACTGGATGCTTGGGGCTGGTGCACTGGGACTACCCAGAGGGATGGTACAGGGAGGGAGGAGGGAGGAAGGTTCAGGATGGGGAACATGTGTATACCTGTGGCGGATTCATGTTGATATATGGCAAAACCAATACAATATTGTAAAGTTAAATAATAAAATAAAATTTTAAAAAAAGTTATCAAAAAAAAAGAAACAGTATTTATAAAAAGAGATATAATCTTCCTCAATTTGTCATTGACTCCTCTTTCCTAAAGCTAACTGGATCTACTTTAGATCCTTCCTTGTACCTTCCCAAGAAAAATAAGTCTTGGTTTGTTCATTTCAATAACATTTATTCCTTTCTTTTCCCTCATCTTAGTGCATTAGGTTTTGAGTTTTTCATCAAGTGACTTCAGTCATACCTGACTCTTTATGACCCCATGGACTGCAGCCCACCAGGCCTCCCTGTCCATCACCAACTCCCAGAGCTTACTCAAACTCATGTCCATCAAGTCAGTGATGCCATACCACCATCTCATCCTCTGTCGTCCCCTTCTCTTCCTGCCTTCAATCTTTCCCGACCATCAGGGTCTTTTCCAATGAATCAGTTCTTCTCATCAGGTGGTTAAAGTACTGGAGTTTCAGCTTCAACATCAGTCTTTCAGGACTGATTTCCTTTAGGACTGACTGTTTGGATCTCCTTATAGTCCAAGGGACTCTCAAGAATCTTCTCCAACACTACAGTTCAAAAGCATCAGTTCTTCAGCACTCAGCTTTCTTTATAGTCCAACTCTCACATCCATACATGGCTACTGGAAGAACCATAGCTTTGACTAGATGAACCTTTGTTGGCAGATTAATGTCTCTGCTTTTTAATGTGCTGTCTAGGTTGGTCATATCTTGTCTTCCAGGGACCAACCGTCCTTTAATTTCATGGCTGCAGTCACCATCTGCAGCTATTTTGGAGCCCAAGAAAATAAAGTCTACCACTGTTTCCATGTTTCCCCATTTATTTGCCATGAAGTGATGGACTAGATGCCATGATCTTAGTTTTCTGAATGTTGAGCTTTAAGTCAACTTTTTCACTCTCCCATTTCACTTTCATCAAGAGGCTCTTTAGTTCTTCTTTGCTTTCTGCCATAAGGGTGGTGTCATCTGCCTATCTGAGGTTATTGATATTCCTCCCAGTGATCTTGATTCCAGCTTGTGCTTCATCCAGTCTGGCATTTCACATGAAGTACTCATCAAGTTAAATGTCATTTAAATTAAGAGAGGTATCAACTTCCTTTTCTCAAGTTGTAATAAATTGCTTTCAGTTTAGGAATAGAGGAAGGTATTAATATGACTCTATGACTGTTTTTGTTCTTCTCTTAGAATATTAAGTATTTGACATCCATGACTATTGCAAGATTTGAATTAAACATAGCATCTTAATATAATAACATTTAAATGCTACTTAGATTTTAATTACTTATAGAGAATGAATATGGTAAGAAAAACTTTTAGAAGCATAAGAAGACCTGAAAATTTCTTTAAAGGGGTTTTTTGTTGCTTCTTAAATTTTTGATTTGTTGAGCAAATACTTTTCCAACTTTATATAGAATTATATAAGCAATTATTAAATCACATAAAATTCAAAACAAATTGCAAAGGAATGAATATTCTACAAAATAAGCATTAGTAGTGTTAGTCGCTCAGTCGTGTCCGACTCTTTGCGAACCCTATGGACTATAGCACACCAGGCTCCACTGTCCATGGGATTCTCCAGGTAAGAATACTAGAGTGGGTTGCCATTCCCTTCTCAGGGAATCTTCCTGACCCAGGGATCGAACCTTGCTCTCTCACATTACAGGAAGCTTCTTTACCATCTTAGCCACCAGGGAAGACCATTCAAAATAAAATTAATTGTAAATAGTTGCGGCTGTCAGGGAAAAAACAAAGAAACAAGGAGAAATTCTATCCTAAACAGAAATGGAATCAACAATTTTTATGTCTTTGTTTATGAAATATGAATGGAAGATCATTTTTTTATAGGGACAAGAAACAATATAATCACCTACCTAGCTCAACAAAATCAGTGAATGATCAAGTTAAGTAGCAACTGAAATTAATATGTACTTAATAACATTCTGCTTCCTGAGCTTGGAAATTGTGTCAATCTCTCATGCTTAATAAATATTGATGATTTGCTGAAAGCAAACTCAACAAGTACTTAAGTTTCATTTCATTATGTTTACTAATCTTGTGTGAACTTGGCTTTCCTGATTATCAGGGTTTGTGATAATGCAGTATCAGAATCAAATCTGGATCTGCCTACCCCAATCTCATTTAAACTCATAATCTCTCCTCACATCTGTGGGGTGTCTAGATGATTCTATAGACACTCATTTTAATACAGCAGTTCAATTAAAATATTTATTAGCAAGGACCCCATGGGAGAAGCCACATTGTGGAAAGACGTGGCTGAGAGGGGTAAAGAAATTAAGCCAAACTCATTAGCCCTAAAAACTAACATAACATTCTGCAAAACCATCAGAAATCAGCATGAACAGAGACTTAGTTGACAATGCCACATGTTGGGTCTATTTTCTAAATACTCAATGCATTTGTATCAGGAGTTTTGCTATACAAATGTATATGGTAATGATATGACATGTTAAAATATTTTCAAGTGTCTAAAATAATACTGTTGTTACTAAACTCAGTAACAAAAACTTAGGAATTTATTCTATTTTGGAGCAGAAAATCAAATGCCCACAAAAGAATCAAAAAATAACATAAAGCAATAATAATGCCCTATACCATATAAAGGATTTGGTCAGAGGCAGTATGATTTAGTAGTCTGAATTAAAATCCCAAATTCATCAATCATTAATTGTTTGATCTTAGGATAGTTTATAGGTCTCAATTATTCCTATTTATAAAACAGTTTTAACAGTGATAATTTACCCATAGGCTTGTTTTAAGAATTAAATGAGATACTGGCATATCCGGTTTTATAGTGTTTCACTTTACTATCCTTCACAAATATTGTGTGTTTTATTTATTTATTTACCAAGCAAAGCTTTGTGGCAACCCTACTGCAAGCAAGGTTTCTGGGCCATTTGCCCAACTGCATTTGCTCACTTTGTATCTCTGCTACATTTTGGTAAGTCTTGCAAACACCTCAACTTTATTATTGTTATTATATATTTTATGGAGGTCTGTGAACCTTTGATGTTATTATTGCAATTGTTTTGGGGTGCTGAGAACCATGCTCATATTAGATAGCAAACAACTGATAAACATGTGGGCTCTGACTGCTCTACCAATTGGCCATTCCCCATCTCTCTCCCACTTTTGGGCCTCTTTATTCCCTGAAAAACAAAACATATAAAAATTATCCAATAAATAACTCTCAAATGGCCTCTAATTGTTCAAGTAAAAAGATAATTAGGTCTGTCACCTTAAATCAAAAGCTAAAAATGGGTTAATGAGGAAGGCATGTGAAAAGCCAAGACAGACCAAAAGCTAGGCCTCTTGCTCTTGAGTGAAGTTAAAAGCACTGCTCCAGTGAACACATAAACAATAAGGAAGCAAAACAGTCTTATTGCTGACATGGAGAACATTTTAGTGGTCTGGATAAGATCAAACCAGCCACAACATTTCCTTAAATTGAAGCCTAATCCAAAGAAGGGTCCTAACTCTCTTCAGTTCTAAGAAGGATGTGAGAGGTGAGGAAGCTGCAGAAGAAAAGTTTGAAGTTAGCAGGGGTTGGCTCATGGGGTTTAAGGAACAAAGCCATCTCTATAACAGAAGTACAATGTGTAGCAGCAAGTGCTGATGTAGAAGCTGCAGCAAGTTATCTAGAAGATCCAGCTAAGATAATTAATGAAGGTGACTACACTAAACTATGGTTTGAACATAGATAAAACACCCTTCTATTGGAAGAAGATGTCATCTAGGACTTGCATAGCTCGAGACAAGTCAATGCCTGATTTCAAAGCTTCAAACAGCAGGCTGACTCTCTTGTTAGGGGCTAACACAGCTGATGACTTTAAGTTGAAGCCAATACTCATTTACCATCCTGGAAATCCTAAGGCCCTTAAGAATTGTGTTATATCTACTCTGCCTGTGCTGTTTTCACGCTTGCAAACACAATATTCATTTGCAGCCCAAGGAGTAATCTTGACTTTCAAATCTTATTATTTAGGAAGTAATGAGCAAACACACACAGTCACCCAGTCATATCTGATTCTTTGCGACCCCATGGTCGCATGCCAGGCTTCCCTGTCCCCTACCATCTCCCGATCTCTGAAAAGATTGAAGGCAGGAGAAGAGGACAATAGAAGATGAGATGGTTGGATGCAACGGACATGAACGTGGGCAAGCTCCAGGAGATGGTGGGGGCATACATGTACAAGAGGGCCTTACACAAAGCACCATTTCCTTACCCTTGGCATTCCTTGAATTCTGAGGTACAATAGAAGACAAAAGAGCTAAGCTAAAATCTGTGGAAAGAGTGAAATATTCTATAGTTTCATAGGATTGAGAAAAACCAAGACTCATTAGGAGGAAGAAACATTTTAAAAAGGCAAGAAGAGACAAAATCTACAGCTACTTTTAAGAATCTACAGATACTTTTTCCTAAGGAAACTTATGATGAAATATGGAAGGAGGTTCATGACATTGTACACGAGAAAGGGATCAAGACCATCCCCAAGAAAAAGAAATGCAAAAAAGGAAAATGGCTGTCTGAGGAAGCCTTACAAATAGCTGTGAAAAAAAAGAGAAGCAAAAAGCAAAGGAGAAAAGGAAAGATATACCCCTATGAATGCAGAGTTCTAAAGAATAGCAAGGAGAGATAAGAAAGCCTTCCTCAGTGATCAGTGCAAAGATGTAGAGGAAAACAATAGCATGGGAAAGACTAGAGATCTCTTCAAGAAAATTAGAGATACCAAGCCAACATTTCATGCACAGATGGGTTCAATAAAGGACAGAAATGGTATGGACCTAATAGAAGCAGAAGATATTAAGAAGAGGTAGCAACAATACACAGAGGAACTATACAAAGATCTTCATGAACCAGTTAAGAATGATGGTGTGATCACTGACCTAGGGCCAGACATCCTGGAATGTGAAGTCAAGTGGGCCTTAGGAAGCATCACTACGAACAAAGCTAGTGGAGGCGATGGAATTCCAGGTGAGCTATCTCAAATCTTAAAAGATAATGCTGTGAAAGTGCTGCACACAATATGCCAACAAATCTGGAAAACTCAGCAGTGGCCACAGGACTGGAAAATGTCAGTTTTCATTCCAACCTCAAAGAAAGGTAATGCCAAAGAATGCGCAAACTACCACACAATTGCACTCATTTCACACACTAGCAAAGTAATGCTCAAAATTCTCCAAGCCAGGCTTCAGCAATATGTGAACTGTGACTTCCAGATGTTCAAGTAGGTTTTAGCAAAGGCAGAGAACAAGAGATCAAATAGTCAATATCCACTGGATTATCGAAAAAGCAAGAGATTTCCAGAAAAAACATCTATTTCTGCTTTATTGACTACACCAAAGCCATTGACTGTGTGGATCACAATAAACTGTGGAAAATTCTGAAAGAGATGGGAATATCAGACCACCTGACCTGCCTCTTGAGAAACCTACATGCAGCTCAGGAAGCAATAGTTAGAATTGGACATGGAACAACAGACTGGTTCCAAATAGGAAAAGGAGTATGTCAAGGCTGCAGGTTGTCATCCTGTTTATTTCACTTATATGCAGAGTACATCATGAGAAATGCTGGACTGGAAGAAGCAGAAGTTGGAATCAAGATTGCCTGGAGAAATGTCAATAACCTCAGATATGGAGATGACACCACCCTTATGGCAGAAAGTGAAGAAGAACGAAAGAGCCTCTTGATGAAAGTGAAAGAGGAGAGTGAAAAAGTTTGTTTAAAGCTCAACATTCAGAAAACTTAGATCATGGCATCTGGTCCCATCACTTCTTGGCAAATAGATGGGGAAACAGTGGAAACAGTGGCAAACTTTATTTTTTGGGCTCCAAAGTCACTGCAGACAGTGACTAAAGCCATGAAATTAAAAGATGCTTACTCCTTGGAAGGAAAGTTATGACCAACTCATCTCACATGCTAGTAAGCTAATGCTCAAAATTCTCCAAGCCAGGCTTCAGCAGTACGTGAACCGTGAACTTCCAGATGTTCAAACTGGTTTTAGAAAAGGCAGAGGAACCAGAGATCAAATTGCCAACATCTGCTGGATCATTGAAAAAGCAAGAGTGTTCCAGAAAAACATCTACTTCTGCTTTATTGACTATGCCAAAGCCTTTGACTGTGTGGATCACAATAAACTGTTGAAAATTCTGAAAGAGATGGGAATACCAGACCACCTGACGTGCCTCTTGAGAAACTTATATGCAGGTCAGGAAGCAACAGTTTGAACTGGACATGGAGCAACAGACTGGTTCCAAATAGGAAAAGGAGTATGTCAAGGCTGTATATTGTCACCCTGCTTATTTAACTTATATACAGAGTACATCATGAGAAACGCTGGGCACGAAGAAGCAGAAGTTGGAATCAAGATTGCCTGGAGAAATGTCAATAACCTCAGATATGCAGATGACACCATCCTTATGGCAGAAAGTGAAGAGGAACTAAAAAGCCTCAATGAAAGTGAAAGAGGAAAGTGAAAAAGTTGGCTTAAAGCTCAACATTCAGAAAACTAAGATCATGGCATCTGGTCCCATTACTTCATGGGAAATAGATGAGGAAACAGTGGAAACAGTGTCAGACTTTATTCTGGGGGGCTCCAAAATCACTGCAGATGGTGATTGCAGCCATGAAATTAAAAGACGCTTACTCCTTGGAAGGAAAGTTATAACCAACCTAGATAGTATATTCAAAAGCAGAGACATTACTTTGCCAACAAAGGTCCGTCTAGTCAAGGCTATGGTTTTTCCTGTGGTCATGTATGGATGTGAGAGTTGGACTGTGAAGAAAGCTGAGCGCCAAAGAATTGATGCTTTTGAACTGTGGTGTTGGAGAAGACTCTTGAGAGTCCCCTGGACTGCAAGGAGATCCAACCAATCCATCCTAAAGGAGATCAGTCCTGAGTGTTCATTGGCAGGACTGATGTTGAAGCTGAAACTCCAATACTTTGGCCACCTCATTTGAAGAGCTGATTCATTTGAAAAGACCCTGATGCTGGGAAAGATTGATGACCAGAGGAGAATGGGATGACAAAGGATGAGATGGTTGGATGGCATCACCGACTCAATGGACATGGGTTTGAGTAAACTCGGGGAGTTGGTGATGGACAGAGAGGCCTGGGATGCTGTGGTCCATGGGGTAGCAAAGAGTCGGACACAACTGAGTGACTGAACTGAACTGAACTGAACTGAAGGACACTTGTCAATGTTGAACATAACTGGACTCAGAATCAGTCTTGGATCTGGCAGAGGCTGCTGCTGAGATACATTGAAAACATTGGATATACTTTGGCATTTGTATAGGGCTGGAATGATAAAAATGGAGACCTGAGGGCGTTAACCACAAGGTCAGGTTCCCTCTCAAGATCAAATTGTAAAGTTCCATAGAGGATGAGACCAAATAGCTAAAGTTAATCCTTTGATGTGTGGATATAGAAAAGACAAAGATTTACCAGTCTCTCACTTGAACTTCCTGGTGGTCATGCCCTAGGAATCAGGATGACCCACACTGATTAAATCTAATAAAAATTGCAACCTAGTCTCAACACAACCTAATCCATGATTGTGTTGAAATGATAAACCCTCCAATCTTATCCTACATTCTGTCTTCTTAACAGAGGAAATATTTAATGCTCTTGAGCGTAAGAGAATATCAGCCTGAGAGTATATGGATTTTGTATATACAATGCTTGGCAGATAATAAAATTATAGACAATAGGAGCAGACTGATAAATAATCCACATTTTGAAGCAGTTGAGACATACTTAAAAATTACTATGCATATGTCAAAGAAAATAGATGAAAATATAAAACCGAATAAAAATATTAGAAGCAAAATAATCAAGATTTAAATCTATATGAAAGAATCAAATGGCTATTCTACAACTGAAAATACAGTATCTGGATCAAGAATACAAAGATTTAGCAGACAAGACACAAATGAAGTCAGAATCAATGAGCTGAAGATAAGTCAATAGAAAATACTGAAGTTAAAATATAGAGAGAAGTAAAGACAGGCTTAAAAAAAGAAAAGAGCAAAAGAAAACGTAGAATATACTCAAAATTTCTAATGTGTGAAAGTGGAGTTCTGGAAAGACAAGATAGAGAAAATGAGGCAAAAGCATTACACAAGGAAAGCAGGAAAATTTTCCAAATCAATGGAAAAGATTTATTTACAGATGCAAGAAATTTAACCAAGCAGTATAAATACCCAAAAATAGAACATAACTGCTAACCACCTAAGATAATCAATAATCAAAAGACAGTTACAGAGAGATAGCGAGAAGACATTAACAATCAGATGGAAAGCTGATATTTCAACAGAAATAACATATACCAAATGGTAATGGAAAGAAATGTTTAAAGAAAATAGTTGCCAATTTAAAATTCCATATCAAACAAAAATCTTTCAACAATGAAGGTGAAATAAAGATGTTAACAAAACTAAAGCAATGGGTTTGCAAAAGACCTGTAATAACATACCCTAAAAGAGTTCTTCAAGCCAAAGAAAAGTGATCCCAAATGTAAACACGGAAATGCAGGAGAAAATAAACAACACTGGAAAATGTAAACATGTGGGTAAATATTTTTTAAAATGTACTGCAAAAGATATTAATAGTAATGTCCTTTGGAATTTAAAATACAGTGAAAATTAAAATTTCATGATAACAATAGTGCAAAAGGTCAGAGAAGAGCTAATGGAGGGTATATGTTCTACATTATTTTAAAAATATTAAAAGTAATAATATGTATTACATTTCAAAAGTCAATCATATATTTTATAATCTCCAAGATGTCCATTAAAAGAAGAATAAATAATGTATAATTAACAAGGTAACTCAAGAAAAATATGAAACAATACAATGAATAACTTCATGTGAAAGAACAGGAAACATTCAGTGGTGGAAAGGAAAAAGAAACAAAGCTAAAATGGTAAAACTGCATGGATAATAGCTCCGAGGAATGTCTGAATGGCATAAATTCTAATGGCTAGGCTCTGCAGAGTGTAACATCTACACAGATTGAGGAACATGATTTAGGACTCAGGTGAGGCCACAGGTAGGAATAGAGATTTTTGCATAAATCTTAGACTCTTTATGTGCTGGGCTCTCATGAGAAGAAGGATTATAAATACTCTATTCTCCAGCTCAGGAAAGTAACACCAAATCTTGCTTTTGCTTCAACTTTAAGACAAGTCAAAGTGGCTTTCTTTATAAAACCCAACTCTAAGCCTAAACTATGTGTGGAAGTTAGGAATTTGATTTTACATGGACAAAATGTAAAATCTTGTCCTGGACTAGTGAAACCTGAAATTTATCTAGGAAAAGAAATTCTAGCCATTTTTCAACAATTCAGTAGACATAGATCTCTTTAAAAATAGGCCAAATGTCAAAAATAAAAATATGAAAAGAAATAATCCACCATGAAATAAATTAAATATTCACAATAAACTAGAGGATTTGTCTCCAAGAAATTAAGATAATATTAATTAAACCACAAAATAATTATGCTTGAAGGATTGAAGACATATAGGTAGAAATAGCAAGCATAGTGAAAGAAAAAAATAAAACCTAACACAAAAACAGAAGTTTCTTTAAAAAAACAAATAGAACTTATTTGTGTGGAAAAATAATCAAGAGAATTGAATATCCATGTATATTATCATCTAAAACAAAAATCCTATTTAAGATATTTTAAAATAAAGACTGATAGATAGTTGGTGACTCCAGTTCAGTTCAGTTCAGTCGCTCAGTCGTGTCCGACTCTTTGCGACACCATGAATCGCAGCTCGCCAGGCCTCCCTGTCCATCACCAGCTCCCGGAGTTCACCCAGACTCATGTCCATTGAGTCAGTGATGCCATCCAGCCATCTCATCCTCTGTCATCCCCTTCTCCTCCTGCCCCCAATCCGTCCCAGCATCAGAGTCTTTTCCAATGAGAACTTTTCGCATGAGGTGGCCAAAGTACTGGAGTTTCAGCTTTAGCATCATTCCTTCTAAAGAAATCCCAGGGCTGATCTCCTTCAGAATGGACTGGCTGGATCTCCTTGCAGTCCGAGGGACTCTCAAGAGTCTTCTCCAACACCACATCAATTCTTCGGTGCTCAGATTTCTTCACAGTCCAACTCTCACATCCATACATGACCACAGGAAAAACCATAGCCTTGACTAGACGAACCTTTGTTGGCAAAGTAATGTCTCTGCTTTTGAATATACTATCT
>NW_011494769.1:5162169-5215050 GCF_000754665.1 Bison bison bison
CCTTCCAAGGAGTAAGCGTCTTTTAATTTCATGGCTGCAATCACCATCTGCGGTGATTTTGGAGCCCAGAAAAATAAAGTCTGACACTGTTTCCACTGTTTCCCCATCTATTTCTCATGAAGTGATGGGACCGGATGCCATGATCTTTGTTTTCTGAATGCTGAGCTTTAAGCCAACTTTTTCACTCTCCTCTTTCACTTTCATCGAGGCTTTTTAGTTCTTCTTCACTTTCTGCCATAAGGGTGGTGTCATCTGCATATCTGAGGTTATTGATATTTCTCCCAGCAATCTTGATTCCAGCTTGTGCTTCTTCCAGCCCAGTGTTTCTCATGATGTACTCTGCATATAAGTTAAATAAGCAGGGTGACAATATACAGCCTTGACGTACTCCTTTTCCTATTTCCAAGACCCTTGATAAAAGAGCTAAGTGATTTATATAGGGGAAAAAAAAGTTGGCCTAAAGGAATAAACAGGATATAAAAAGCAATGGGGAGTAGAGAAACTGGAAAATATCTGTGTAAATTTATATTATTTCTGGCTTTTATATTTAAATAAACAAATGAACAATATGAATGACTAAATTTATACTTTTATTTACCCCTAGTTGAAAGTTCTCAGCTTCATTCTCTATATTATTATCATAGAAAAATATTTCCAAGAATTCTTCAGGTCAACTTATACTTTAAAGTGCTCTTCAAGTTCTTTAAAACTCATTTTAGGGTTTTGAAAAAGAGGTTTATCGCTTTTCTCCCATATGAACACAAGGTGAAATTTATTTTAATTTTTGGCTTAGGTATATAATTTTAAACTTGCCACAGTTGAGAAATTGTATTTCCAATTGAAAAAGTTAAGATATAGATAGATACAGACATAGGCGTATGTACACAGATGCATACACACACATATGCCAGTTATAATTTTCATCTGATAAAGGATTATATTTCTATATATATTTATATATTTTAGGTTTTTTTGTAAATCAAAGATTTCAATAGAAGGTCCATCTTCTGTTGTATATAGTACTACTTTATATTATAAAAAATTTTTTTATAACTCCTGTTTTACCAAATTGGATAAACTATGTTTGCCAATGATATTCTTATTCATTTTACTGATGCTCCAACATATTAAGGGAAAATATTACAACAGCACATTAAGCACATTGATTTAGTTCACTTAAAGCTGATTCTCAATGCGTGCTAAGTCACTTCAGTCGTGTCCGACTCTTTGCAACCCAATGGACTGTAACCACCAGGCTTCTCTGTCCATGGGGATTCTCCAGGCAAGAATACTGGAGTGGGTTGCCATGCCCTCCTCCACAAGATCTGCCTGACCCAGGGATTGAACCCACATCTCTTATGTCCCCTGTATTGGCAGGCATGTTCTTTACCACTGAGCCACCTGGGGAGCCCATGCTAATTCTAAGTAACCTGTAATATAACATAAAATTCACATGTGTTACAGATTGGTAATTGTTCCACAGGCCACACTGTTTTCTCTCACAAACTGACCAGGGATGTTAGAAAATAACATAATGGTTTCTCCAATGTCCTACTTCTTTTTTATCTTCTCTTCCAGTTGGATGTTCTAATGAGCAGATTTACAAGGAAAAAAAAAAAAAAAAGGTTAGCAGTAGCAAAAGATGTGACTAAATCCCCAAACTCAATAGTTGACATTAATTAAAAACTGTTGCTTTTTAAAATAGGTTTTGTAGCATGCTGAAATGGAGCATTTCCTAAGTTGTAAGATGTTTTGAGAAAAATACATCTGCAAGTTGGTTTTGGGTGTCATATTTTCTAGTGTCACATATTGAAGAAAACCTCACAACTTGTCAAATTCCCAACACCCATGTGACTCACCAGTATGCAATAATTTATATGGAAGAGCTGGATTAACCTTTCACTCAAATTCAACGTGAAATCAACTGCCTCCAAAAAAGCCAAGTCAGATTTTTAAAAAGGTCAACTAAATTGTATCTGTTATTACAAACATTCCACTGACCAATAAAGTTTAGGATGACAAAATATACCTTCAATTTCTATAGCTTACATAAAATAATGCCTAATCACATCTAGACTTCTGTGACTTAGGAAACTATTGAAATTAAATGTTGAAATAAAAATATGTTCTGAAATTATCAGAGAAGCTCATATGTTCTGAAATGTGTTTTTAAAAACCTGATAATCAATCCATAAATGGTTGAATCACTTTATATCAATGCTTTCTGTGCTATAACTCTTAACATGAAGAAGGTGAAGTATATCAGCACAGAATGAATTAATTCTAATTTAAGTGTCTTTAGGAAGGTATATTCCTGTTATCTCATGGCTGAGTTCTTAGCAAAAGATGGTTCATTAACCAAACCAATTCTAGAAAGGAAAAGGAAAAAGAAAGGCCATTATTGTGATTTGACATCCTTATTCTGCTAAATACGGTGGTTAAAACAATGCAAATAATGAAATATAACATAATCAAATTTTTTCCCTTACGGTCTAGGTCCACATTAAGGAATGTTGTGTATCAAAAATACAGATTATTATCATGTTATGCCTAGCTATCCACTTATATAAATGAGATAGTGTCATCTGGCCAGATTTCCTTCTACACTAAGCAAGTTCTTTTTCTTAGATACTTATGTCTCTTAGCTCTAAGTTTATATTTTCAACATACAGTTCACATTTCAATTTTTAATCATTCCTATTTCATAAAACAAAAGAATTTCGTGTCATCACATTGATATAAATTTTTGCTTTCATTTAGGGATGACTAGGTATCCAAGCAAGGCTTCAGCAATACGTGAACCGTGAACTTCCAGACGTTCAAGCTGGTTTTAGAAAAGGCAGAGGAACCAGAGATCAAATTGCCAACATCCGCTGGATCATCGAAAAAGCAAGAGTGTTCCAGAAAAACATCTACTTCTGCTTTATTGACCATGCCAAAGCCTTTGACTGTGTGGATCACAATAAACTGTGGAAAATTCTGAAAGAGATGGGAATACCAGGCCACCTGACGTGCCTCTTGAGAAACCTATATGCAGGTCAGGAAGCAACAGTTAGAACTGGACATGGAACAACAGACTGGTTCCAAATAGGAAAAGGAGTACGTCAAGGCTGTATATTGTCACCCTGCGTATTTAACTTATATGTACAGTACATCATGAGAAACGCTGGGCTGGAAGAAGCACAAGCAGGAATCAAGATTGCCGGGAGAAATATCAATAACCTCAGATATGCAGATGACTCCACCCTCATGGCAGAAAGTGAAGGGGAACTAAAAAGCCTCTTGATGAAAGTGAAAGAGGAGAGCGAAAAAGTTGGCTTAAAGCTCAACATTCAGAAAACTAAGATCATGGCATCTGGTCCCATCACTTCATGGCAAATAGATGGGGAAACAGTGGAAACAGTGTCAGACTTTATTTTTCTGGACTCCAAAATCACTACAGATGGTGACTGCAGCCATGAAATTAAAAGACGCTTACTCCTTGGAAGGAAAGTTATGACTAACCTAGATAGCATATTCAAAAGCGAAGACATTACTTTGCCAACAAAGGTGCATCTAGTCAAGGCTATGGTTTTTCCAGTGGTCATGTATGGATGTGAGAGTTGGACTGTGAATAAAGCTAAGCGCCGAAAAATTGATGCTTTTGAACTGTGGTGTTGGAGAAGACTCTTGAGAGTCCCTTGGACTGCAAGGAGATCCAACCAGTCCATTCTTTAGAAGGAATGATGTTAAAGCTGAAACTCCAGTACTTTGGCCACCTCATGCGAAGAGTTGACTCATTGGAAAAGACTCTGATGCTGGGAGGGATTGGGGGCAGGAGGAGAAGGGGACGACAGAGGATGAGATGGCTGGATGGCATCACCAACTCGATGGACATGAGTTTGAGTGAACTCTTGGAGTTGGTGATGGACAGGGAGGCCTGGCGTGCTGCATGCAGTTCATGGGGTTGTAAAGAGTCAGACACGACTGAGTGACTGAACCGAACTGAACTAAGAAACTCTGGTGTAGATAATAAATAATACTCTTCCCTACAAATGTTGTCTCTTTGCTCTGTTTCCCAGCATTGTTGGCAAGATGACTGAGCAACTGAACAATAACAATTGTGAAATTATTACTCTTTTGGTAATCTAAGTTAAGTTGGAATTGTATAGAAAAATGAGCAGAAGACATGAGGAGACATTTCATTAAAAAGTATAAATAGATGCAAACATGCACATTAAAAGATATTCAGTGTCATTAGCTATGGTGGGCGTGGGGCGGTTCTCAGGTGGTACTAGTGGTAAACGACCTGCCTGCAGGTTAGACAAAGAGATAGGGGTTCGATCACTGGGTCAGGAAAATCCCCTGGTGAAAGGCATTTGCCACAACCCACTCCAGTATTCTTGCCTGGAGAATCCCTTGGACAGAGGAGCCTGGCAGGCTGCAGTCCATAGGGTCGCAGACAGTTGGATATGGCTGAAGTGACTTAGCATGCACACACACAGCCATCAGGGAAATGCAAACGAAGACCATGATGAGATATCACTATATACTTATTAGAATAGCTTCAATAGACAACAGTAATAACATCAAGTACTGGAGAGGTTGTAGAGAAACTGGAGCTTTCAGACAATGCTGGTGAGGGTGTAAATTGTAAAGCTGGCCTGGACAGGAAGACTTCCGCTTCTGAGATTTGCAGTAGACATACTTTTCCCTGTTCCTTTCACTAAGTGAAAGTAAAAAGCCTGAACATGATATAGAAAACAAACATATGAAGTCTCTGAAATGTGGAGAGAAGATAGACATGCTAGAGTATTTAGGATGCAAAGAAAAACTTGGTGATGAATCTTCTGCTTTTTCTTTCAGCTTCATATATACCATAGAAGAGAATCAGTGAACTTGAAGATAGAACAAGTATGCAATCTAAAAAACAGAGAGAAAATAGACTTTAAAAAAATAGACAGAACAAACCCAATAAATAAATAAAATTATGGAGGGGGGATGCTGTCAACTTGGAAACCTTTACCAACAGGAATTTCCTTCTGGAATGAAAGGGAAATCAAGATATCCTAAGATTGAGGAAAACTAAGACAACTTGTTCACTTCAGATTTGTCCTAAAAGGATGGCTAAGGAAGTTCTCTAAACAGAAAGGAAACAATAAAGGAAGGATCTTAGAATATCTAGAAGGAAGAACAGAGTAAGCAAAAATATGAGTATATAAAATTAACTTTCCTTCTCATCTTCAGTTTTCTAAATTATATTTAACAGTTGAGATAAAAGTCAAAACAGTATCTCATGTACTTCCAAATGCAGGTAGATGATATATTTTATATTATTATGCTATAAAGGTAGAAAATAAAGGAATATGAAACTGATAAAATGATAATAACAGTAAACTGAAATTTTATAATGTATATTCTATAGAGATTCATTCAAAAACAGTACAGATAGATGAATGTGTAATTATAAAATATATTCAGGTAACTCATAGGAAGGCAGTTAAAATAAAACAGCAATGAAGATTACAGAGAGCAAATATAACAAAAATAAAATGGCACACTTAGTTCCTTACATATCAATAGTTATACCAAATGTTCATGGTCTAAACAAAACAATTAAAAGGCAAAAATTGGCAGACTAAATTAAGAAATATGGCCAACAATATTCAATCTACAGGAAATTTATTTTGAATATAACAATATAGGGAGGCTGAAAATAAAAGAATAGGCAAAGGTATATCATGTAAACATTAATCAATAGTAAACAGAATTCACTATACAAATGTCAGATAAAATAGACATCAGAGCAAAAAAATTAGTGGATACAGAGAAGGACATTATATAATAATGAAAGCTTCAGTTCACTAAGAATACATAGTAATCCCAATTACATGTATTAAACAACAGAGCTAAAAAATATGTAAAGCAAAAACCATTATAACTGAAAGGAGAGATAAATCCTAAATTATAGAGATATCAACAATTCTTTCTCAACAATTGATGGAACTACTAGTCAGAAAGCCAGCAAGAATATAAAAGAACTCAACAATACCATCAGACGAAAAGATCTCATGAACAGTTTTAGAATGTGTTACCCCAACACAGCAGAATATAACACCTCTTCAAATGTTAACAGAATATATACCAAGATAGAACATATCCTGGTCCATAAAACAAATCTCAAAATACAAAACAATGGAAATAGTATAGAGTATGTTCTTTGGTCACAATGGAATCCAACCAGAAATTAATAACAGAAAGATAACCAGAAAACCTTAAAACAATTGGATAACTCATATCTAAGCAATCTATGGGTCAAAGAGCAAGTCTCAAGGAAATTTTTAAAGATACATTGAATTTAATAAAATTAAAATAACAAAACTTGTTTTCAATATTAAATATTGAATTTAATAAAATTAAAAAACAAAACTTGTGGAACACAACTAAAGCATATTGAGGAAATTGAGGAAATTTATAACATTTAATAATGTTATAATAAATGTTATAAATACATATATTTATATATGTTATAAATATACAATTATAAATATAATTAATGTTCTAATAAAATGAATTTATTAGAAATGATAGAAAGTCTCAATAATCTTAACTTCCACCTTAAGAACTATAAAAATAAGAATAAAATAAACCCACAGTAAGCATAAAGAAGGAAACAATAAGGATATGAGCAGAAATCAATGAAACTGAATGCAGAAAAACAAGAGAAAAACCAATGAAACTGGTCTTTTGAAAATATTAATAAAATTAACAAATCTCTAGCAAGACTGACACATCAAAAAAGAGATAGACACAAATCACCAGTATCATAAATTAAGCAGGGGATACCACTACAGACCTTGCAGACACAGAAAGAAAGAAAAGCCACAAACAACTCTATACACACGCATTTGAATCTTAAACAAAATGGACCAATTTCTAGAAACAGAAACTACCACAATATACACAATATAAAATTCATAACTTAAATATTTCTATAGTTATTAAGGATACAGAATTTGTAATTTAAAAATTCCCCCAAAAAACATATTTAGAAGAAGTCTACCAAACCTTTAGATTTAACATCATTTCTAGGCTATATTTGAGAAAAATCAACGAGGAAACATTTCTCAATTCATTTTGAAAGTGAAAGTGAAGTGAAAGTTGCTCAGTCATGTCCAGCTCTTTGCAACCTCATGGACTATACAGTCTATGGAATTCTCCAGGCCAGAATACTGGACTGTAGGCCTTTCCCTTCTCCAGGGATCTTCTCAACCCTGGGTTTGAACCCAGGTCTCCCGCACTGCAGGTGGATTCTTTCCCAGCTGAGCCACAAGGGAAGCCTAAGAATACTGGAGTGGGTGGTCTATCCCTTCTCCAGTGGATCTTCCCAGCCCAGCAAATGAACCAGGGTCTCCTGCATTGCAGGTTATCCTGATACTAAATTAAGCAAAGATAGTACAAAAGAAGAAAATTACAGATCCATATTCCTCATAAATATTTATACAACAATCCTTAACAAAGTATTAAAAAACAAAGTTTAGCAATATATAAAAATTATTATACATCATGAACATATGGAGTATATACCAGCAATGAAAGGGTAGCTTAATATTAAAAAATCAATCTATGTGATCACCATATTAAAAGCTAGGAAAGAAAAATTATATCAACTGATGCAGAATAAGAATTTCACAAAATTCAACCCGGATTCGGAATTTTTAAGTCTCAGAAAAGTATAAGTGGAATTCTTCAGCTTGATAAAGAGCATTTATATACACCCTATAGCTTACATTGTATTTAGTGGTGAAAGAGTTTTCTCTATAAGGTCAGGAAGGAAGGAAAAATATCCACTGCCACCACTCTTACTCAGCATAGTCCTAGAAGCTCTGACCAGTGAAATAAGGCCAGAAAAACAAATCATATAAATCACAAAGGAAGAAATAACACTCTCCTTATTTCCTATGACATGATTTTATAAATAGGAAAATACCAAGAAATGTAAAAATCAAAATCAAAAATACCTGGAGCTAATAAATTATTTCAGTAAGGTCATGGGATACGAAATAAATGCACAAATACTAATTGCATTTTTGACACTATCAGTGAACACATGGACACTAAAATTAATAATATAATGCCATTTATAATCACTCAAAAAAAAGAAGAGGTATAAATATAACAAAACATACACAGAATTTGTATTCAGAAAAGTGCGAAATCATGAAAGAAATAAAAGACTTTAATAAATGGAGTGATATGCTACATTCACGGATTGGAAGATTCAACATTAAAAAAATGTCAATTCTTACAAATTTATTTTCAGATTTAATACAATTCCTCTCAGAATTCCAGAACTTTTAAAAAATATACAGGCAAGATTACTATGAAGTTTATATGGAAAGGCAAAGGAAATAGAATAGCTAATATAATCTTGAAAATGAAAAAAGGTGAGAGAATCTGTCTACTTGATTTCAGGACCTATTATATAGCTTCAATAATCCAAAAAAATAAATAAATAGAACAAAATATAGGATCCAGAATAACCCAACAGAACTTTGCCCAATTGATTTTCAACAGAGATGCAATCGCAATTTAATGAAGGAAGGAAAGACTTTTTAACAAATGGTGTAGAATGGCAGTTGCTGCTGCTGCTGCTGCTAAGTCGCTTCAGTCGTGTCCGACTCTGTGCGACCCCATAGACGGCAGCCCACCAGGCTCCCCCGTCCCTGGGATTCTCCAGGCAAGAACACTGGAGTGGGCTGCCATTTCCTTCTCCCATGCATGAAAGTGAAAAGAGAAAGTGAAGTCGCTCAGTCATGTCTGACCCTCAGCAACCCGATGGACTGCAGCCTACCAGACTCCTCCATCCCTGGGATTTTCCAGGCAAGAGTACTGGAGTAGGGTGCTATTGCCCTCTCTGAGAATGGCAGTAAATATTTGTAAATCACATATCCTACAAAGGACGGTATCTAGAATAAATGAAGAACTCTCACAACTCTACAGTAAAAACCAAACAAACAAATAAAAACAGAAAAATGCCAATTACGATACAGGCAAAAGACAAAAAAACATTTCATGAAATATATATACAGATAGCAAAGTGAAGTTGCTCAGTCGTGTCCAACTCTTTGCGACCCCGTGGACTATAGCCCACCAAGTTCCTCCATCCATGGGATTCTCCAGGCAAGAATACTGGAGTGGGTTGCCATTTCCTTCTCCAAGATAGCAAATAAGCACATAAAAAGTTCTTGAACATCAACATCACTTGCCATTGGGGAAATGCAAACACCATTCCTTTCTGCTAGTTTATCCGTTTCCCTACCACTGTAGATCTGTTTTTATTGTTTTTTTTAGTCTCTGAGACATGTCTGACTCTTTTTGACCACCAAGGACTGTAGCCTGTCAGGCTCCTCTGTCCATGGGATTTCCCAAGCAAGAATCCTGGGGTAGGTTGCATTTCCTTCTCTAGGGGATCTTCCTGACCCAGGGATCAAACCCATGTCTCCTGCACTGGCAGGTGGATTCTCTACCACGGAGTCACCAGGGAAGCTCCAGTAGATCTGTACATGAATCATTTTAGGAATGTTAGTTATCCAAAACAAATCTGAAAATAATTCAGTTTTAGGAGAGGAAATTCCATATGATCACTGTATAAATATTTAATCTCATTAGTATTAAACAATATCCTAACAATAATAAGATCTCAAAACTATGCCTTTATCTTTTAGAAAATTTTTATTCCTTGAATCTATCTACCTGAAATCATGAAGAAAAAAAAAAAAAAAGATTAGCTTCACAGGTTTTAAACATGGGTTTACCCTCATTTATTATGTAAAATCAGCCAAAAGAGAGGCCTGTTGAGTGACTGAATCACAATTTCTCCTTCAAAATGATAACACTCCCAGGGGGAGATCAAGGTGGCAGAGTAGGAAAACATGTAGCTCAACTCCCCCATGAACACATCAAAAATACATCTTCATGTAGAGCGATTCTCACTGAAAATAAACTGAAGACTGACAGAAAGACTTACACAACCAAGCTGTGAGAAAGATCCACACAGAATTGGGTAGGAAGGGAAAAGAAGGGCCTGCGCTCCTGGAAAGTGATAAAAAAGAGGAAGGGTATTACACAGGGCCACAGATCCTCACTGGGGAGTGGGTAGTTTGATCTACACATTAAGTGCCTCAGCCTTAGGATCTGACACCAGGAAGACTAGATCCCTTTGCTAGTTTGAAAACCAGTGGGCCTGACTCTAGAACAGTAAGAAACCTAGATTTCTTTCATGAAGCACATGAACTGTGGTTTGTTCCCAAAACAAGGCTGAGGAAGTAGATTGAAACTGACCAGAACTCTGGCCCATGTCACATGACCAGCCCAGCGTCTCCCAGGTGAAGTGAATGCCTGCTCTGGCCCTGTTTGCTCCTGTGAAACAGCTCCACAGAGGCTAGGGCTGCTGATTCGGAGCTGATATGGCATCTCAAGTGGGAGTGGTCTGGAATCATGACTGCTGCCAAGATTGCCACAGGCCATGTCCTGACCCATGCTGGGTGTGTTCTCCAGCCCCTCTTGCTCCTCTGTGCAGCTCCATACTAGGGCAAGGCTGTCATGGCCAACGGGAACATGCAGTTGTAGGGAACAGAGCCAGCTTGGATCTCATAAATCTCTGAAGAGGGTGAGGGCAGCCATTGCTGATGCTCACAGAAGCAGTGGATTGGGAGTGGTCCAGAACTCTGAATGGTACCTGGGTCCTAACACACACTAAGTGCCCACTCTAGCCCTGTACCTCTCTGTGGAAAGAATGCCAGTGTTGAGAGAAGGGGAGAGAACATACACACATATATGGAATGGAGCAGGACAGACCTGAACCCTAAGGGTTTCTGCTTCAGCAACTTGGGACCCACTCTCATCCTCAGTAACATGGTATTGTCTGCTAAGCAGAGGAGAACCCTGGTTAACACAGGCATCTCTCTCTAGCCCCTCCATTTCCAGTCCCCCTCCTACCAAAGTGATAGTTGCCAGCACATCCTGAGGGAAGACATGACTTGTATTCACTTCAGACCCAAATCAAGCATCAAAGCCAGTGGGCTCATGCAGGCTGTGTACAGACAGTCTCATACAAGGACACCAATCACTAAAGACTAGGATAGGTAACTTTCATTTAATTTTGTACAGACAGAGATGTTTAAGTAAAATGAAAAAACACAGGAATTTGTTTCAAACAAAAGAACAAGAGAAAAACTCAGATAATCACAACTGCTGAAACAGAAATAAATAATTTACCAGATAAAGAGTTCAAAGCATTAGTAATAAGAATGATAATGGAACTAGGGAAGATATCACAGTGAGAATTTTGATAAAGAACTAGAAAATATAAAAAAGAACTGGTCAGAACTGAAGAACATAATAACTAAAATGGAAAATATTCTAGAAGGATTTAGCCTACTAGGTGATACAGAAAAACACATTAATGATCTAGAAGACAGAAAAATGGAAATCACCTAATCACAACAACAAAAAGAAAAACAAATTAAAAAATGAGAGCAGTTTAAGGAACATCTGGAACAATATCAAGTGTACCAATATTCACACTATAGGGGGCCCAGAAGGAGGAAACAGAAAGTGGTTGAAAATGTATTTGTCGAAGTTATAGCTAAAAATTTCCCAAACTTGAAGAAGGAAAAGTCAGATACAGAAAGCACAGAGGGTTCCAAATAAGATGAACCCAGACAGACTCACAACAAGAAATATAACAATTAAAATGGTAAAATTAAAAGATAAAGATACTTGCAAATCAATCAATGTGATATACCACATTTTTTCAAGGAAGGATTAAAAAAATTCACATGATCATTTAAATAGATGCAGAAAAAGCATTTGACAAAACTCAACTTCATTCATGATTTTTAAAAAAAAAACTGTCATCAAAGTGGATAGAGAGGGAACATATCTCAACACAATAGAGGCTATTTCTGACAAACCCACAGGTAACATCATACTCAACAGTGAAAATCTGAAAGCCCTTCCTCTAGAATCAGGAAAAAGAAGGATGCCAACTTCTACTTAACATAGTATTGGAAGTCCTAGTCAGCAATCACACAAGAAACAAAAGGAATCCAAATTGGAAGAGAAATAAAACGGTCACTATTTGCAGATGATATGATACTACATATAGAAAACCCTAAAAAGTCTCCACCAAAAAAAACCCTCTTGGAACTACTAAATGAATTCAGCAAAGTTGCAGGATACATGAAATCCATTGTTTTCTATACACTAATAATTAACTATTAGAAAGAGACAGCAAGCAAACAATCCTGTTTAAAATTGCATCAAAAAGAATAAAATATCTAGGAAAAAATTTAACCAAAGAAATAAAAGATCTATACTTTGAAAAATATAAAACTTTGGTGAAGGAAACCAAGATTGATACACAGAAATGGAAAGATAAACTTGTGTTCATGGAGTGGAAGAATTAATAGTTTTAAAATGTCCATACTACCCAAAGAAATCTACAGATTTAGTGTGATTCCTACCAAAACAGCCATGACATTTTCAATGAACTAGAACAAGTAATCCTAAAATATATATAAAACCACAAAAGACCCCAAATAATCAAAGTTATATTGAGAAAAAAGATCAAAGTTGGAGGGATAATGCTCCCTTAATTCAGACTATACTACAAAGGTACAGTAATCAAAACAGTATGGTACTGTACACATCAAACTAATATAATATTGTAAAATACACATATTTCAATTAAAAAGTACAGTGTCACAAAATGAAAACTCCTAAATACTTTAAATATAATATTAATTGTAACTGAAATCAATTTAAGGATAAAACTCAGCCTTCTATAATTTTCTGAAATAAGAGTAATAATATTGTTGTTCAGTCTCAAAGTTGTGTCCGAATCTTTGCAACCCACAGACTGCAGCAAGCTAGGCTCCCTGTACTTCACTATCTCCCAGAGTTTGTTCAAATTCATGTCCATTGAGTTGGTGGTGCTATCTAACTATCTCATCCTCTGCCACCCCCTTCACCTTTTGTCTTCAGTCTTTCCCAGCATCAGGGTCTTTTCCAATGAGTCGGCTGTTCACATCAGTTGGCCAAAGTACTGGCACTTCAGCTTCAGCATGTCCTTCCAATGAATATTCAAGATTGATTTTCTTTAAGATTGAGTGGTTTCATCTTCTTACTGTTCAAGGGACTCTCAAGAGTCTTCTCTGGCACCACAGTTTGAAAGCATCAGTTCTTTGGCACTCAGTCTTCTTTATGGTCCAACTCTTACATCCGTACTTAATTACTGGAAAAACCATAGCTTTGAGAATACAAACCTATGTTGGCAAATTGCCAACATCCATTGAATCATAGAAAAAGCAAGGGAATTCCAACAAACATACCTACTTCCGCTTCACTGAGTATGCTAAAGCCTTTGACTGTGTGTATCACAACAAACTGTGGAATATTTTTAAAGAGATGGGAATACCAGACCACCTTACTTGCCTCCTGAGAAATTTGTACGCAGGTCAAGAAGCAACAGTAGAAATGGACATGGAACAAAGGATTGGTTCAAAATTGGGAAAGGAGTACATCAAGGCTGTATATTGTCACCATGCTTATTTAAATTATATGCAGAGTACATCATGAGAAATGCTGGGCTGGATGAAGCACAAGCTGGAATCAAGATAGCCAGGAAGAACATCAACAACCTCAGATATGCAGATAACACCACCCTTATGGCAGAAAGCGAAGAAGAACTAAAGAGCCTCTTGATGAAAGTGAAAGAAAAGAGTGAAAAAGCTGGCTTAAAACTCAACATTCAAAAAACTAAGATCATGGGATCTTGTCCTATCAGTTTGGTTCAGTTCAGTCACTCAGTCATGTCCAACTCTGAAACTCCACGGACTGCAGCATACCCTGTCCATCACGAACTCCCAGAGTTTACTCAAACTCATGTCCATTGAGTCAGTTATGCCATCCATCATCTCAACCTCTGTCGTCCCCTTCTCCTACTGCCTTCAATATTTCCCAGCATCAGGGTCTTTTCAAATAAGTCAGTTCTTTGCATCAGGTGGCCAGAGTATTGGAGTTTCAGCTTCAACATCAGTCCTTCCAATGAATATTCAGGACTGATTTCCTTTAGGATGGACTGGTTGTATCTCCTTGCAGTCCAAGGGACTCTCAAGAGTCTTCAACACCTCAGTTCAAAAGCATCAATTCTTTGGCCTTCATCTTTCTTTATAGTCCAACTCACATCCATACATGACTACTGGAAAAACCATAGCCATGACTAGACGGACCTTGGAAAAGTAATGTCTCTGCTTTTTAATATGCTGTCTAGGTTGGTCATAACTTTCCTTCCAAGGAATAAGTGTCTTTTAATTTCAAGGCTTCAGTCACCATCTGCAGTGATTTTGGAGCCCTAAAAAATAAAAGTCTGCCATGGTTTCCACTTTTTCCCCATCTATTTGCCATGAAGTGATGGGACTGGATGTCATATTCTCAGTTTTCTGAATGTTGAGCTTTAAGCCAACTTTTTCACTCTCCTCTTTCATCAAGAGGCTCTTCAGTTCTTCTTTATTTTCTGCCATAAGGGTGGTGTTATCTGCATATCTGAGGTTATTGATATTTCTCCCAGCAATCTTGATTACAGCTTGTGCTTCCTCCAGCCCAACGTTTCTCATGATGTACTCTGCATATAAGTTAAATAAGCAGGGTGACAATATACAGCTTCGATGTACTCCTTTTCCTATTTGGAACCAGTCTGTTGTTCCATGCCCTATTCTGTTACTTTCTCATCTACATATAGGTTTCTCAAGAGGCAGGTCAGGTGGTCTGGTATTCCCATCTCTTTCAGAATTTTCAACAGTTTGTGGTGATGCACACAGTCAAAGACTTTGGCATAGTCAATAAAGCAGAAATAGATGATTTTCTGGAACTCTCTTCCTTTTTCCATGATCCAATGGATGTTGGCAATATGATCTCTGGTTCCTCTGCCTTTTCTAAAACCAGCTTGAACATGTGGAATTTCATGGTTCATGTACTGTTGAAGCCTGGCTTGGCGAATTTTGAGCATTACTTTACTAACGTGTGAGATGAGTACAATTGTGCAGCAGTTTGAGAATTCTTTGGCATTGCCTTTCTTTGGGATTGGAATGAAAACTGACCTTTTCCAGTCCTGTGGCCACTGCTGAGTTTTCCAAATTTTCTGGCATATTGCATGCAGCACTTTCACAGCATTATCTTTTAGGATTTGAGATAGCTCAACTGGAATTCCATCACCTCCACTAGCTTTGTTCTTAGTGAGCTTCCTAAGGCCCACTTGACTTTGTGTTCCACGATGCCTGGCCCTAGATGAGTGATCACACCATCGTGGTTATCTGGGTCATGAAGATCTTTTTTGTATATTTCTCCTGTGTATTGTTGACTCCTCTTCTTAATATCTTCTGCTTCTGTTAAGTCCATACCATTTCTGTCCTTTATTGTGCCCCTTCTTTTCATGAAATATTCCCTTGATGTCTCTAATTTTCTTGAAGAGATCTCTAGTCTCCCCAGTTTTATTGTTTTCCTCTATTTCTTTGCACTGATCACTGAGGAAGGCTTTCTTATCTCTCCCTGCTATTCTTTGGAACTCTGCATTCAAATGGGTATATCTTTCCTTTTCTCCTTTGCCTTTAGCTTCTCTTCTTTTCTCAGCTGTTTGTTGCATTTCTTTATTGGGGATGGCCTTGATCACTGCCTCCTGTACAATGTCACAAACCTCTGTCCATATTTCTTCAGACACTCTATCAGATCTAATCCCTTGAGTCTATTTGTCACTTCCACTGTATAATCTTAAGGACTTTGATTTAGGTCATATCTGAATGGTATAGTGGTTTTCCCTACTTTCTTCAATTTAAATCTGAATTTGGCAATAAGGAGTTCATGATCTAAGCCACAGTTAGCTCCCAGTCTTGTTTTTGCTGCGTCCATAGGGCTTCTCCATCTTTGGCTGCAAATAATATAATCAATCTGATTTCGGTATTGACCATATGGTGATGTCCATGTGTAGAGTCTTCTCTTGTGTTGTTGGTATAGGGTGTTTGCTATGACCAGTGCATTCTCTTGGTAAAACTCTGTTTGCCTTTGCCCTGCTTCATTTTGTACTCTAAGGCTAAATTTGCCTGTTACTCCAGGTATCTCTTGACCTCCTACATTTGCATTCCAGTCTCCTATAATGAAAAGGACATCTTTTTGTGGTGTTAGTTCTAGAAGGTCTTGTAGGTCTTCATAGAACCGTTCAACTCAGCTTCTTCAGCATTACTGGTATACACAGTATTTGTTATATATATCTATATATGATATTATTACATTGTATACCCTAAATTTACACAATGTTTATGGTCAATTATATTTAAATGAAGCTGAAAGATAAAAAGAGAAGTTGAAGTAATTCGTGTTCGATGAATGGAGGAATTCATTTGAATTATTACCATCTGCTCAAACATAGTTTTATTTGTAGCCCTTTTGATTTACTGTATTTGTAGTGAAGGTGTACATAATCTTAAAAGACAAACAGTTACTTAAGCATATTTGTATTTTTATCAAAATTGATTGCACATCAATCTCTGAACTCTCACTGCTTCTCTCCTTTTATTTCTCTTTTTTCTATTTTTTTTCTCTCTCTCCATCTGTCTGCCTACTATTAGCCTTTATAGTTGTATTACTGAATATGTGAAAGCTAGCTGGAGAAGAGGAAAGAGAGAATGTCAATTTAATTCCAAAAGTAGATTAATTTGCTCTATGAATAGTTGAGCCATAAATGTGTATTGTATATTCAAAATTCAGATCTCACCAAAAATTTTCTCAGGCTAAGCATTCATAGTAAGGATATACCTTGCATAATTGTACACATAATATAGGAAAATGTCTCTTCTGCTCTTTACCTCTGGCCTGCCTTTTAATTCTCCCACTCTAGGCAGGAGAGGATTAAAGAGAGATAGAAACAATAGGATCTAATATCATGTCACTGTTGGACATAAAAGTCTATCTGAGTATAAAGTGTGGGTTTTATTCTCTACAAAGGCTCAACCTTAGTTTTGAGGTTGAGTTCTGTATATTTGAACATGCCATGTATGGGTAAGTATGACTTCTTTCCTAGACCAGCTCACCATCACTTAATGTGAACTTTTAATCAAGTCCTGTGGTACAGGTTGGTTATTTGCAGTATATTACAGACTTGCATAGATTAATTTCATAACTGGGATTCAGAATCAACCAGTTCAATCTTACGAACACTGTATATAACATGACTACTATAGCCAGACTTAAAACACGCAATCTTCTTTTCAATTCTATTTTAATATTTTGTAATAGGCTATATGCATCTCATTTGTATTTATAAATGAGATTTGTGTGAGCTGGAAATAAAACTGCAAACACATGTTAATCATACATGTGAGACTCCAGTACTAGGCATAATAATATACCCATCTATGTCTGTGAGCCAAAAAGAAAAAAATACAAAGGAAATGGAGAGTCAGAGGTTCAGGCTACTCTCTTCTTTTATGATTTGAACTGAGATTAAATATACTTAGGATAACTTACAGTAGATTACTTCTAAAATTTAAGTCACATAAACCAAATTTTAACGTTAGTAAATAAATTATTTTTAACCCAGGGACAAGTATACTTTTATTTTAAAAAAAGAAAGACTGCAAATTGTTTCTACTTAACAGGCAAATATATACTCCCTCTTTGGGCTCCTAGGTCACAAAAGGTGGTTATCCTGTCACTATGGCTGATTTCTGAAAAGTGTGACATGCATTTAGTTGTCAGTTCCTATCAGCAGCATTCAGGAATCAACATTACATCAGCAGCAAGACACACCATTTTATGCTCTTTTTAAAGATAATTAGAGTTCCCTTTTGTTGCAAATAAGATGTAAAACAGCTATAACTGCTGGAGAACGTGATTAAAGTAACCTCTATAGAACCCCATTATTCTAGACAGATTCCTTCAGATGCATAATTTTCCCATTTTAAGAAAACATAATGCATGCATATAAAATTCAAATTGTCGAGACACCTCTAACAAAAATTAGTACTCTATTAAGGCATTCTTAGTAGCTGGTTAACACGTAAAACTCTTTAAGTGTATTTTAACATAATCAAGAAATAATAGTCTGTGTCACAAAAGGTAAACATTTTACCGTGAGAGGATTCTTCAGACAAGATCCATGTATTTAATTTTTTTAACTTTTAAAACTTTTGACAGATAATGTGTGAAAAGTTGTATCCCAAACATCCCAAGAACACTGAAATATGCATGCAGACTTTCATCATCGTGTGCTCCAATTCTAAGAAAGGTGGTTGTACATATAAACATAAAACCCACCCAAACTTGCATGCACATACACTTTCCTTATTTTTTAGGTGCTTGTGTCAATTTATTTGAAACACTAACACTCCAAGTATCATTTTTAGCAGGTACTCTACAAAAGCCAAATATATCTAATTCAAATAAAATAGCAGATGTGCACAAATATCATATTACAGTTTTTTCTTAATAATTGCTTTTAAAAATATATAATTTTCCAAATCCTGTAGTAAAACATGGCTTTAAAATAGATTTTAAGAAATATCTTTCATTGCAGGTCTTATCTGTTTCAAACACAACCTCGGACAGACACAGTCATCTAAGAGGCCCAATGTCCTACAAAATAACTCAGTGCCCACTTTTCCATGGGGTATTTCATTTATTTAATGAAATATAAATGCCGTTTGAAAAAGACATCTAAAGTGGCAATTAGTAAATTCCACCAAGACTATCCATATGCTGACCATAACTTTTGCAGAATGGTTATAATTATAAAATCAAATTCTTGTTTGACTCTGCTGGGAAACTCAACATCTAACGAAAATGTTATTAAAGAAGCTTACAAGTGAATAACCATTCTCAACTGCTCACAGCAGCCTTCACAGCATGAAAGTGGGGAAAATGAGGAAAGTTTTAAGGTGGAGAACGGATGAGGATGACAACAATCTCTGTCAAGAGAATGTATTGTGCAAGACTTCTCAGGAGAAAAAATTTTCACCTGAAAAGAGACAGCGTTATGAACAGTGCAGAACCGTGGATCGTGGGACACTGATCTTATTAAAAACTAATGCTAATTTGCACACTGTCTCCTGCTGAACTGGAAGCAAGTTTACCACTGGGTTTGTTAATTTATCCAGGACACCATTATCTTTGGTTGGACTTAATGTATCAGAGTAGAGGTCATTAACTGCTGGGTTCATGATTATCCAGCATGAATTACCGACAGGATCACCAAAATAGATTTGTACTCAGACTTCATTTCCCTAGGTGCATTTTTTTTCTTCAGCTGTTATTTAATTTCTATCTCAAAACACTAATTATTATATTATATACATGCCTATGTGTATATTCATATGTTTCTCGTAGAGAACAGAGCACAAGCACCAATGTTACAATAGATTGCCATTTTGATTTGATTTCCTAGCATTTCAGAATAGTAATGTAATTACTATATAAACAAAGGATATGGCTTTCTCTTGCTGAGGTTGCAAATAAAGAACGGTATGGTCATGTGGAAATTTTTAATCATAATAAAATATATAATTATTATGGGAGCTTTCCTTTGACCATTAGAGTTTGCATTGACTTGGACTGTTAAATATTCAAAGTGATGTCGCCCTGAATCTGCTCGTTCTGCTTTTGCAGACATTTCATTTCAACCATCTATCAATCATAGCTCTAAAACTTATGTTCTATCCCAAGTAAACACTTTGTTGAAAAAAAAAGAAACCCCTACAAAATCCCACTGGTACCTTTACTTTAGCTTACAGCTAAATAAATTTAGCTTACAGCTAAATAAAATCACTGTGACGATTCATAAAAAGAAATCTTAGAATTAAAAGTTAAATAGAAAAGGGAATTCTTAAAAATATTTGTGGTTTCTGGTTAGATAAACACATTTTCATAAGGCTGCATGTTCAATCTATTTTATATAAATGGAACAAATCAACCAAAAATTCATTTACAATTTTTATAGTCTGTACGAGCCCATTTCTAATAGCAGGGAACACTTTTGTGTCTCTGCATGATATCTGTGGAAAGAGGTGAATTTTCATTTATTTAATGCAAATATTCATGCAAGGTAAACTCTTCAGGCATATATGAAGCATGCTTCATGGCAGCTATGTGGCAATAGGAAAATAACATGACATAATTGTACAATAAATGGAGAGCTGCCACCTCAAAATTACCTGCGGCACAGTGTCATGAATAAAGAGAGGAACACAAGAAGTCAGAGGTGTTTTTTTCTAGTTTCTAAGCTACTTTGCTTACAAATGATTTAATTCTGATCGTATAGAGCTGGACATTTATGACAATCTCATCTTTAGAACTGCAAAATTATTAAGATCTTTTTTTAAAGCTTTGAATAATGAAAAGTGCATTGTTATTTGATTGCTAAAGCTTTCAACTATACAATACACATTTAGATAACAATGTAAGACGGCAAAAGGGGTAAAAATGTTAGCTTCAGATTTACTGCACATAAAGAGTTGAGCTTTTCTATCTGTTACCGGCAGACGCATTGTCCAGACTCTTACTTTAATCATATTATTTTCCAGGTAAAATGAAATATCAACTTCTAAGGCAGAAGTATGATTTTTTATATTTTCCATGGAAAACTAGTGTTGACACAGTGACCCATCACAATATATTCTGTCACCGGTTTGAAAATACCCTTTGATGGTGGGTTTTTCAACGTAACAGGGTTTTCTCTATCAGGAATGGTAAGCAGTTTTACTGATAGAGTATATACAAATATTTATTAGAAAATAATGCTTTCAAGTTGGTGGAGAGATACATTTTATTCTGGGATTTGTTGTATTTCAGACTATTCACAGTGATGACTGATGGCCCCAAGTCTAAAATGGCTTCTACGTATTCCTTTTCAAGCTCATCTTCAGATATTAATATTTTCTAATAAATCCATTTGGGGACTTCAGTGGCAGAATGCAATCTAAATTTAGGCAGCCATCATGCTTAGAATAACATGGAAGTTCAGTGGCCCAACCTACAGTTAAAGTGAAAGAAAGTGAAGTCGCTCAGTCGTGTCTGACTCTTTGTGACCCAGTGGACTGTAGCCTATCAGGTTCCTCCATCCACAGGATTTTCCAGGCAAGAGTGCTGGAGCGGGTTGCCATTTGCTTCTCCAGGGGATCTTCCCAACCCAGGAATCGAACCCAGGTCTCCCGCATTGCAGGCAGATGCTTTACCGTCTGAACCACCAGGGAAGCTACCTACAATTAAACCAACCTCCAAAACTGAAGACTCTCAAGTATTAGCAAGGAAAACAAAGTTTGAAATTATTCATCTTAAGAGGCTACTTCTATTACACTAGTGGGCATTCAATACAAAGAACCATATTGTAAGGGACTAACCATCCTCCTAAATTGGAAGCATTATTGCTATAATTCATAAAATTTATTGATTAAAATATTATTGGAATAATTATATTAATTCTTCCATAACATGTGTGTGTCCTGTGTGCTTAGTCACTCAGTCATGTCCAACTCTTGTGACCCATAGACTGTAGCCTGCCAGGCTCCTCCATCCATGGGATTCTCCAGACAAGAATACTGGAGTGGGTTGCCATTTCCTTCTCCAGGGGATCTTCCTGACCCAGGGATTGAACCCAGGTCTCCTGCATTGCAGTCAGACTGTTTACTGACTGAGCTTATGACATAATACTCTAAAATCCAAGTATATGTTCTTAAAAATCAACTCTCAACTGAGTAATTTAAAAACAAAGAATATTATGTTATATATGTGTTGATAAGTCTATAATTGATATGAATTAAATCCTGGCAGGGTGAAACTTCAGAAAGAAACTAATTTCTCATTCATTCTCTTTCCTCTCTCCCTCCTGTCTGACTCCCCACATATTACAAACTCACTAAGAAATGTGTTTTAGTTCAGATATTCATATATTTTTCACTTTTCAACGGGACAGCATCCTCATAACTGGTTTTCAATGTCTTTAAACTCTAAACTGATGCCAGAGTAGTCATTTTAAAACACAACTTGATCTTGTAACTCTGGTTTAAAACCATTCAGAAACTCTATAACTTTCAGGATAAAGTTAACACTTCAGAGTTTAGCACATAAACCCATGCCCACATGGCCACTAACAACCTTAACTTCATGCTTTGTAGCTCCAAGTGGTCCCTTGAAACAGCATGTTATTTCATATTTCTGATTTTCATAAATATCTAGCAAAATCTTACTTGACCTCAAAACTCCAGTGACAGTGCCAACATTTGTTTAAGCTTGTTTCTCTCCTACCAGGTATAACACCTAAATATTTATGATCTTGAATTCTTTGCCCAGCATAGGTCCTAGAGCATACCATATGGCTAATACTTGTTTGTTGAATAAACAAATGTTACACAAATATTCTCTATCACCTCAAGAATTGTTCATGGGGTTCTCAACAAGAATGCTGAAGTGGGTTGCCATTCCCTTCTCAGTGGACCATGGTTTGTCAGATGCTTTCACACTGTGGTGTTGGAGAAGACTCTTGAAAGTCCCTTGGACTGCAAGGGGATCAAATCAGTTAATCCTAAAGGAAATCAACTCTGAATATTCATTGGAAGGGCAGATGTTGAAGCTGAAGCTCCAATACTTTGGCCACCTGATGGAAAGAGCTGACTCATTGGAAAAGACTCTGACACGGAAAAATATAAGGCAGGAGGAGAAGGGGACACCAGAGGATAAGATGGTTGGATGGCATCACTGACTCCATCGATATGAATTTGAGCAAACTCCAGGAGATGGTGAAACAGGGAAGCCTGGCATGCTGCAGTCCATGCAGTCGCAAACAGACATGACTGAATGACTGAGCAACAACAACCTCAAGAGCAGCAGCATACCAAATACAATTGTTGTTGTTCAGTCGCCCAGTCACGTCCGATTCTTTTTTTTTTTTTTTTTCATGTCCGATTCTTGACAACACCATGAACTGTCCCTCACCATCTCCTGGAATTTGCCCAAGTTCATGTTCACTTCATTGGTGATGCCATCCAGCCATGTCATCCTCTGTTGCCCTCTTCTTCTACTGCCCTCAATCTTTCCCAGCATCAGGGAATTTTCCAGTGAGTCGTCTGTTTGCATCAGTCTGTCAGTTTGTCGCTTAGTCGTGACAGACTCTTTGTGACCCCATGGACTGCAGGCTTCCCTGCCCTTCACCAACTCCTGGAGCTTGCTCAAACTTTTGTCCATTGGATCAGTGATGCCATCCAACCATCTCAACCTCTGTCATCCCCTTCTCCTACTGCCTTCAGTCTTTCCCTGCAACAGGGTATTTTCCAATGAGTCCTTTCTGCACATAAGGTGGCCAAAGTATTGGAGTTTCAGCTTCAGCATCAGTTCTTCCAATGAACATCCATGACTGACTTCCTTTTGGATTGACTGATCTGATCTCCTTGCAGTCCAAGGGACTCTCAAGAGTCTTCTCCAACACCACAGTTCAAAAGCAGCAATTCTTCTGTGCTCATCTTTCTTTATAGTCCAACTCTCACATCCATACATGACTACTGGAAACACCGTAGCTTTGATTAGATGGACCTTTGTTAGTAAAGTAATGTCTCTGCTTTTAATATGCTGTCTATGCTGTGAAAGTGGTGCACTCAATATGCCAGCAAATTTGGAAAACTCAGCAGTGGCTACAGGACTGGAAAAGGTCAGTTTCATTCCAATCCCAAAGAAAGGCAATGCCAAAGAATGCTCAAACTACCTCACAATTGCACTCATCTCACTCAGCTCAAAATTCTCCAAGCCAGGCTTCAGCAATACGTGAACCATGAACTTCCACATGTTCAAGCTGGTTTTAGAAAAGGCAGAGGAACCAGAGATCAAATTGCCAACATCCGCTGGATCATCAAAAAAGCAAGAGAGTTCCAGAAAAACATCTATTTCTGCTTTATTGACTATACCAAAGCCTTTGGCTGTATGGGTCACAATAAACTGTGGAAAATTATTCAAGAGATGGGAATACCAGACCACCTGACCTGCCTCTTGAGAAACCTATATGCAGGTCAGGAAGCAATAGTTAGAACTGGACATGGAACATCAGACTGGTTCCAAATAGGAAAAGGAGTACGTCAAGGCTGTAGATTGTCACCCTGCTCATTTAATTTATATGCAGAGTACATCATGAGAAACGCTGGGCTGGAAGAAGCACAAGCTGGAATCAAGATTGCCAGGAGAAATATCAATAACCTCAGATATTCAGATGACACCACCCTTATGGCAGAAAGTGAAGAGGAACGAAAAAGGCTCTTGATGAAAGTGAAAGAGGAGAGTGAAAAAGTTGGCTTAAAGCTCAACATTCAGAAAACTAAGATCATCTGGTCCCATCACTTCATGGGAAATTGATGGGGTAACAGTGTCAGACTTTATTTTGGGGGGCTCCAAAATCACTGCAGGTGGTGACTGCAGCCATGAAATTAAAAGACGCTTACTCGTTGGAAGGAAAGTTTTGTCCAACCTAGATAGCATGTTCAAAAGCAGAGACATTACTTTGCCAACAAAGGTTCGTCTAGTCAAGGCTATGGTTTTTCCAGTGGTCATGTATGGATGTGAGAGTTGGACTGTGAAGAAAGCTGAGTGCTGAAGAATTGATACTTTTGAACTGTGGTGTTGGAGAAAACTCTTGAGAATCCCTTGGACTGCAAGGAGATCCAACCAGTCCATTCTGAAGGAGATCAGCCCTGGGATTTCTTTGGAAGGAATGATGCTAAAGCTGAAACTCCAGTACTTTGGCCACCTCATGCGAAGAGTTGACTCATTGGAAAAGACTCTGATGCTGGGAGGGATTGGGGGCAGGAGGAGAAAGGGACAACAGAGGATGAGATGGCTGGATGGCATCACTGACTTGATGGATGTGAGTTTGAGTGAAGTCTGGGAGTTGGTGATGGACAGGGAGGCCTGGTGTTCTGCAATTCATGGGGTCACAAAGAGTCGGACACGACTGAGGGACTGAACTGAACTGAATGGGGCTAATGCCATGATTTTAGTTTTGGGTTTTTGTTTTTGTTTTGTTTTTTTTTACTATTTAGTCTTAATCCAGCTCTTTCACTCTCCTTCACCCTCATCAAGAGGCTCTTTAGGCCCTTGTCGCTTTCTGACATCAGAGTGGTGTCATCCACATACCTGAAGTTGTTGATTTTTCTCCCACCTATCTTGATTCTGGCTTGTAACTCATCCAGCCCAACACATCTCATGATGTACTCAGTTTATAGGTTAAAAAAAACATGACACTCAGTTGTTGATGTGTCTTGTGATAAAAGTAAAATCCGATGCTGCAAAGAACAATATTGCATAGGAACCTGGAATGTTATGTCCATGAATCAAGGAAAATTCAGTGCAGTTCAGTTCAATCACTCAGTCGTATCCAATTTTTGTGACCCCATGGACTGCAGATTGTCAGGCTTCCCTGTCCATCACCAACTCCTGAAGCTTGTTCAAACTCATGTCCATTGAGTCGGTGATGCAATCCACCATCTCACCCTTTGTCATCCCCTTCTCCTCCTGCCTTCAGTCTTTCCCAGCCACAGGGTCTTTTCCAAGGAGTCATTTCTTCACATCAGGTAGCCAAAGTATTGGGGCTTCAACTTCAGCATCAGTCCTTCCAATGAACATTCAGGACTGATTTCCTTTAGGATTGACTAATTGATCTCCTTGCTATCCAAGGGACTCTCAAGAGTTTTCTCCAACACTGGACATGGTCAAGCAGAAGATGGTAAGAGTAAATATCAACATCCTAGGAATCAGTGAACTATAATGGATGGAATGAGTGGATTTAATTCAGATGGCCATTATATCTACTACTTTAGGCAAGAATTCCATAGAAGAAATGGAGTAGCCCTCATAATTAACAAGAGTCTGAAATACAGTACTTGGGTGCAACCTCAAAACGGACAGAATGAGCTCGGTTTGTTTCAAGGCAAGCTATTCAACATCATAGTAATCCAAGTCTATGCCCCTACCACCAAGGCCAAAGAAGCTGAAGTTGATCAGTTCTGTGAAGACCTAGAAGTTCTAGAGACTTCCAAGAACTAACATCTACAAAATAAGTTCTATTCATCATCAGGGATTGGATTGCAAAAGTAGGAAGTCAAGAGATATCTGGAGTAACAGGCAAGTTTGGCCTTGAAGAACAAAATAAAGTAGGGCAAAGGCTAACTGAATTCTGCCTAGAGAACGCACTAGTCATAGCAAATACTCATTTTCAACAACATAAGAGACAACTTGACATCAAATGCAATAGAGTCCTTTTTATCTTATCAAACTGAAATCAATGATTCTACAGCTAAAGAAAGAAGTCAATTCAACTGGAGTCACACAAAACCTGAAAATTCAGTCTCCATGATTACCAGTTTAAATTGAATCAATCACTTAAGGATAACCATGCACTAACATCAGGTAAAATCTAGTTGAAAAACTTTTTTTTTTTTCAATGTTTTACAATTGTTACATATCTTGATAGTAATTTTTAGTGGCTTGCTTTGTTGAGTCTTCAAAGCATTCAACTCAGAATCAAGAGCTCTCTTCTCTTATTTTTAGTTCAATAGTTTATACAATATTATTAAATTATGTAATTATAAGTACAAACAAAACCGACATAATCAGATTTTGGAGAAAACACCACTGGCTCTCGACAAACATACAACTTAACCAGTGGAAGAAGTATGTCAACATACTTGAAATAAGATTTTGGAAGCAGATGATACCAGTCAATGAGTTTTGCAAGAGATGTGGAGAAAATCAGTCCAGAGGTGATTATGTGGAATTAGTTTGCACAAAGGTCTGTAGAGTCAAATCTATGGTTTTTCCAGTAGCCAGGTATGGATGTAAGAGTCTGACCACAAAGGAGGCAGAGCACTGAAGAACTGATGCTTCTGAACTGTGGTGCTGGAGAAGACTCTTTAGAGTCTCCTGGACAGCAAGGAGATCAAACCAGTTAATCCTAAAGGAAATCAACTCTGAATATTCATTGGAAGGACTGATGCTGAAGCTGAAACTCCAATACTTTGGCCACCTGATATGAAGAGCCAACATACTGGGAAAGACCCTGAAGCTGGGAAAGATTGAGGGCAAGAGGAGAAGGGGATGACAGAGGACGAGATGGTTGGATGGCATCACTGACTAAATGGACATGAGTTTGAGCAAGCTTGGGGAGATGGTGAAGGACAGGGAAGTCTAGCGTGCTGCAGTCCATGGGGTCACAAAGAGTCGGACACAACTGAGCAACTGAACAAACACAAATGATCAGAGGACTTCTTCTGTGATAAATTTTTTGTTACTTATTTTAAGGTTCTACGGAGTCTTGAGGTCAGTATTCTGACCATGAATTCTTAATGTACAGAAGCAAAGTTCTAGATATGATAGGCACAGGAGATTGAGATGAACTGATTTTGACTCCAGAAGATAGACTGGACATCTCTCTCTTTTAATGTCTGATGTTTACTAATTCTCTCCTCCAACCAGTAGCATGCAGAAACAATGAGGGACTTAGTTTCTGGTAGTTTTAAATATTTTCCTTATCTCTTTCAATTTGAATAGACTGAATGATGAAGATTAATAATCAAGAACTCACTTTATTATTGACTTGCATTTTGGCAAACCAAAGAACTCATGAAATTATGTTGTTTTCATTTAGGGGGAAATGGGAATGCCCTTTAAAATCTTATGTTAATCTGAACAACTTTTAACCTGGATGACCTAATTACGTAGTTCAAAATAAGAGCAAATCAGGAGTTGGTGCACCAACTGCAGTTATAGAACACTGAGAACAGGCTATATAGAAAGAAGGAAACACACCTTTTTTGTCATGTGGTCATCACAAATTCATGAAAAACTAACCCTCCCAGAAAAGCAAAGAGAGGGGTTGGTTGTGGGGGATGGGAGGTGCTCTCTCCAGCACAGTAAATAGAGGAATAGATGTGTGGCAGCCAGATGTTTCTAGTAATTTCAACAATACCTTAGGTAAGCAGTTCCCTAAGTAATTTGAACAGCTGATTTTTAAAAACTGGCAGAATACTTTTCAAATAATAAGCCTATCTCTTATTACTATCTATCACTCAGTCTCAAGGTGGTGTAATCTTAGATATGTTCTTTTTAGTGTCGGGCATTCTCTATCCATAAGTAACAGCTCCCCTGAATCTGCTTTCTCTGGAAATTCATGAAGGGTTTAAGTATTGTCTTTAACTTTTAATAACGCATAAAATTGTGCATATTAGGGTATATTATATATGTCACAGGGCCTTCCCAGGTGGTACTAGTGATAAACAATCTGCTGCCAATGCAAGAGCTGCAAGAGACTCAGGTTCCATCCCTGGGTCAGGAAGAACCTCTGGAGGAGGAAAATGGCAACCCACCCACTCCAGTATTCTTGCCTGAAAAATTCCATGGACAAGAGGAGCCTGCTGGGCTACCATCCATAGGTCACAAAGAGTTGGACATGAATAGGCGACTGAACACATGTGCACACATGTATATATCATAATTCTTAATATATTACAGCCACTATAATATCTCTTATCTTAGAAAGTATAATTACCCTAAAGATAACAATGTATCAGTTGCCATCAATACATCCGAATTAGTTGGGGTTCCTAGGCCACTATTCCTCTCTTACCCATCATGTTAGCTTCCCTGGTGGCTCAGAGGTTAAAGCATCTGCCTGCAATGCGGGAGACCTGGGTTCGATCCCTGGGTCGGGAAGATTCCCCTGGAGAAGGAAATGGCAACCCACTCCAGTATTCTTGCCTAGAGAATCCCATGGACAGAGGAACCTGGTGGGCTACAGTCCACAGGGTCACAAAGAGTCGGACATGACTGAGCGACTTCACTTTTCACTTTCACTTTCAGGCCACCAACAAAATTAAATCATTACTCTGTCACTCTCTGCTTCAGAATTTGTCACTCATGGACTTGAAATAAATGAATAAATGTCTTCAAATTTTCCTTTTGCCTTAGTCACTCTCTAAAAAGGATTACTGTCCTCCTCATGAAGGAAGTAGCTTGCTTATAGATTAAACTTTATACTTTCAATTACACTGCTTACAAAGAATGGCTTTTAGTTTATTCCTGTATTGCGTGTAGGGAATTGCATCTGAGTGTTTTTAGACAGTGGTTGGCATTTTGAGTACAGTTTTGTCAAACCCCAGCAAGGTAGGGTATCTGGAAGAAAAGCAGTCTTCTTTAACACACAGTTACTGATCTCCTCGAAGGCTGTACCTACAGTATGCTGATGGGTTGTGAACACAAATGCAGATAGAAACCTCCCAACATTTTCCTCTTTTTATCCTGCTTGAAGATTGCTGTTTCATCAAACCTCACTTTTTGACTCTCAGGCTTAGATATTTGACCCTTCCCTGTTTCCTCTCTTACCCATCATGTTATTTTGTCTTACAATGGGAAACACCTGGAAGACATTAGCATGGTGGTTAACAATAGAGAGACAGGTCAAGAGCTGACTCCAGATGAGATCAGAAACAAGAGTTTGAAGAAAAAAAGGAGCATGTAGAGGACAAAAGACAAGATGAGAGGAAGGAAAGGAAACATCTGAACACCTATGCTCTTTATGCTCCCCCACCCCTCAGCTTCCCTATTTGGTCACACCACGCTCATCTTTCATCTCCCCTTCTCCCACTTTCCCTCACCATCTCCAAACAACAGGGCTTCCAGACAAGATGCAAAGCCATAGCTTCTCCAGCCAGCTCCCCTGACAGCCTTGATTCAAGGACTGGCACTTGGCATCAGAAATGATTGTGACTGCAACCACTAGGATGCAAGACTCAACACCATATGCATTCCTGGAAATCTACCACCCCTCCAATTACCCACCAGAGAAGCAGCTGCTTGGGGTAAAAAAAGCAGGGCAAACATGGTCCCAGCCAAGCACCAGCCCCAAACTATAGGCCAAGAAACCACCATAGGAAGCTAAATAGATCTCCAGCACCATAATCACCAGGAAGCATTAGCCACACAGGATATCACCCTAGCAAAGGGGCTCATGGAATTGGATGCCAAGTTCTTTGTGGTCATTGGCAAGGTGAAGCATCAACCCAAGGGTGCTGTCATCTCTTATAAGCTGCCAAGCCACCAACATTTGTCTGGCCTTGAGTCATTGACCTAACAATATTTGGAGATGCTAACTTGACTTTCCTTGGGTTCAAAGAAATGGTATATCCCAGATGTGTGTGTAAAGAGTGACTAGAAAAATGGATAGTATAAAAACTTAAACTCAAATGAAATATGATATTGCAACAAAGGAGGATTAGGAAGGGAGGAGGTATTATTATGAAGGGCTTCCCTGGTGGCTCAGAGGTTTAAAGCATCTGCCTGCAATGCAGGAGACCTGGGTTCGATCCCTGGGTTGGGAAGATCCCCTGGAGAAGGAAATGGCTCATCACTGAAAAGTGTCAGAACTCAAGCCAAGCAATGCATCAGAAGACTGTTTCATTATCAGTGACACACCCCTTCCCTGAGGTGTCCACTACCTGTGGTGGAAATCCTAGCAGCTGGGCAGGATGTACGTCCTGGAGGATGGAGAAGGAGAGCGGGGGCTATTCTGAAGTCAGAGGAGGATGAACAGAAAGAAAATCACCTCAACCTTGCCTCCAACAGACACACAGACACACACACACACACACACACTCTCTCTCTCTCTATCTCCTATTTAGGTTTTTTCCTGTTGAGCTGTTCTCAACCTCCCTCTCCCCACCTTCTGCCACCCCTGCCGGGAGGAATTTCATGTACACCAACGAGGAGATATTAAACAAAGGAATTGGTTCCAGACGCCGTCACTAAATTGGGTATAAGTATCCACTTTTCTGACCCCATTCTGCATTTACCTAAGGAATAACAGGCTTAATTGCCCCAGTCCCATGGCTATGTTGACATATTTCCAAATGATTACATAACTTCCCCACATCCTTCGCTGGGAAGGAGTGTTTATCAAAAGCGTGGAAGCTGACAGGATGGCATTATTAGCACGGCTGAGAGCCGATCGCACTGCCGATTTGTTGAGGATGATCTTAACTCTAGTCACTTACAGATGGGATGCTTCCTGACACATTGCCCTCACGAAGGTAGACTACATAATAAAGGCATGCAAATGGAATGATGGAGCGATTACAGCGACAGGAGCTACAGTGGGGGAGTTGGGACACATTCTGAAATTATTGTAGGGCTAACGATGAAAACATAATTTGGGGTTCACCTCCATTTGAAATTGTCTATTTACGATGCATATGTGAAACTGATGCGTAAGGAGACTGAATTCCAATGACATGTCCTTTGGAGGCAAGAAAAATAATTTCAATGCAACTAAACAGTGATGGGGGAAAGAGGAAGGATTTTTGTGATTGCCAATCCTGACAAAGAGTTCAAAACCCTAGGAAGAGAGGCTGTATCTTTTATACACATAGAGGCACAAAATATTTGTATTCATTTGCGATATAACCTGTATTTCAGCCCCAAAATTCCAGTAACGTTGGATCAGCGCAAATAGACATAATCAGAAATGACTCTCAAAAGAGAGCACTAATACAATAGCAGGTGAGACTGGAGTGCATAGAACACAGCTGACTTGTCAGGTAAAGCTGGTTCTTCTTTCACGACCTTCTTAATGACTGACTTGTCCAAATCCTAACAGCTTCTCCATGACCTCGCAACAGTTCTTTGGCTAAAGAATTGAGGAAGTGAGGCCCGCACAGCAAGATGGGGATGCCTTTAATGCAGTACAGGCTCAGTGACCAGAGTATCAGATGTATCACGAAGGTGGTGGTGGGTAGTAAAGGAGCTGTGCCTGAAAGAACCAAGGGGAGTCAAGAGCTCTTTGCTCCTCACTTTCAGTTATAAGGGCTGCAAACTGATTTGTCTGAATCGGCCATAATCATGTGGAGAAGAGTCTACAGATCCCAGGGCATTGTTGGCATTTGGGCTTGCACTTTCCACCAGGGTCCAAGCCAGCTGGCCTCTGGTACTGTAACTGCTCCCACATTCGATGTTCACATCTTCTGTGTCATCTCCAGCTTTTGATTTCTTTGCCAAAAAACTATTCATTGACTGTTTTACCTCCCCCTCCCATCCCTTCTGTTCCATTCTCCCTCCTTATAATGAAAAGAAGATAAAGATTTCCAGAGTCTTTGATTGAAGAATATGCTCCTGAAGACAAGGCTCATGTTACTCTGTAGTCCACAGCAGGAAGCCTAGATCTGGTTGGTGGTCTCCAGGCTGCCTAAGGAACAGGCCAGGGCTGAATGGCAACTGTTCTGGTGGCATCATAATCGTTTTTCACCATATAGTACTAATTACTCCTTCTATTTTAGATTTGCATTAATATTTTTTTCTAAAGAACCCGAAGCACATTTTTTTTAAATTGTTTTTTAATGATCATCAACTTTAAAAGCCATGCAAACGTCAAAGAACAAGAATACATAGTTTTAAAAAGAAGCATAAATAGCTTATAAACATAGGAAAAGATGCTTTAGCATTCATCACAAAGATATTCAAATTAAAACAGTAATGAGATTATTTTTCACATATTGAGATGGTAAATATCTGTATCAAAATTAATAGCACCCAGAGTTGGTGTGGGTGTGGGGAACCTGACACTCCCATACAATGTTAATTGAAAAAGAAATTGGTATAATTTATTGGAGGTCAATTTGGCAGCTCGGATGCATTTTAGTGCATACTCCCTTTTTAATTAATAAACTTTATTTGTAGAGTAGTCCTAAGTTCACAATAAAGATGAGGAGAAAGTACAGTTTCCACTTCTTTCCTGCTCCCACATATGCATGGCCTCCCTCACTAACAACATCCTGTACCACAATGGCACATTTTTAAAATCTATGAGCATATGTTCATACATTACTGTTAACCAAGGACAATAGTTAATATTAGGGTTCACTCTAGGTGCTTCACATTCTATGGGTTTTTACCAATGATTATAATGACATGTATTCTCCATTGTAGCTTCATAAAGAATAATTTCAGTGCCCTAAAAATCCTATTCTCTGCCTATTCATCCCTCTTCACTAACTTCCGGCTACCACTGATCCTCTTATTGTCTTCATTGCATTGCCTTTTCCAGAATATCACATAGTTGGAATCATATAATATTTAGTCTTTTCATATTGGTTTCTCTCACACGAATACTCTTTTAGTAATATGCATTCAGGAGGATCTCTTGGAGGAGAGCATGGCAAGCCACTCCAGCATTCTTGCCTGGAGAATGCCATGAACAGAGGAGCCTGGCAAACTACAGTCCATAGTGTTGCCCAGGGTCCAAAAGACTGAAACGACTTGGCACGCACTCACAATATGCATTTGTGTTTCTTCTGTGTCTTTTCATGGCTTGATAGCTCATTTCCTTTAAGCACAGAATAATATTCCATTGTCTGGATGTGTCACAGTTTATTATTCATTGGTTGCTTCCAAGTTTTGGTAATTAGGAATAGAGCTGCTATAAACATCCATGTGTAGACTTTTGTGTGGACATATATTCAATTCATTTAAGTAAATACCAAGGACTATACATACAATCTATATGTACAATAGTATATACATACTATACATACAATTGCTAGATGGTAGGCTAAAAGTAACTCAGATGATAAGAGTAGATGCAGGAAACCCAGGTTTAATCCCTGGGTCAGGAAGATCCCCTGGAGAAGGACATGGCAACCTACTCCACTGTTCTTGCTTGAAGAGTTGCATGGACAGAGGAGCCTGCCGGGATATAGTCCATGGGGTCGCAAAGAGTCAGACACAGCTGAGTGACTAACCCACACTCACACATATAAGAGTATGCATAGTTTTGTAAGAGACTGCCAAACTGTCTTACAATGTGTTTGGAACAGTTTACATCTGATGAGCAATGAAAGAGAGTTCTTGTTGCTCTACATCCTTACCAGCATTTAGTGTTGCTGGTGTTTTGGATTTTGACCATTCTAATAGGCTGGCAGCAGTGTCTTATTGTTGTTCTAATTTGCAATTCTGTAATGACATATGAGTTAGAACCACTTCTTACATACATTCATTAAACAAGTGATATTTTTGAGTGAAAAAATAACTGGAAATATGATAAAGTGAAAAACAAAACAGACACATTTTGAAATAAGCAATCTTTCCATCAGGAATAAAGACATTGTTAAAATGTCCCCAAGAACATGACACATATACATACTGGTGAGTTTTTGTTCAATACCACCTAGATCAGTCATCTTCAAAAATCTTGGACAAATCTATATATTTGTCCATATATATATATAACATATATAAATACCTGTATACATATATAAACACACACAACTAAAATAAAATATTTACTATTCCTACATACGAGGTACTCAGTTTTATATTCAACTCTAAACCAACTTAATATACTCTTATTTATTTTATTTTTCAAAGAATTGATTTACCATCTAAATAATCAAATCAAAAGAAATATATTTTTAAATGTGTAAGTTAATAATAACTCATAGGAAAACCTTTGAGACTGATTATGATAGTAAGCACTGGGGGCTAAACCTCCAAATTGTCCTTGATCAAGATTTTCCACTGAAAAATTAAAACATCAAGCCAATGCTCAGGATATGATTAGTTTCAAATTATTTAATTTTTAGTTTAAAAAGTGACCGAAATGTCCATCTGTAGTCTTCCATAGCCTCATCTTCACCAGACCTAAAAAGGAAAATCTGCCCTTGACTACCTATTAAATAGTACCACGTGTGGGCCTGCAAGATCAGGCGCTTCAGTCATGCCCGACTCTTTGCGACCCTATGGACTGTAAGCCGCCACGCTCCTCTGTCCACAGGATTCTTCAGGAAAGAATACTAGTGTGGGGTTGTCGTGCCCTCCTCCAGGGGATCTTCCTGACCCAGGGATCGAATCCACGTCTCCTGCATCTCCTACATTGCAGGCAGACTCTACCGCTGAGCTACCAGGGAAGCCCCAAATAATATCATATTTATATTTTAAATTTAACTTCAAAGTCTCTAAAAACAAGTTCCTACCTGGGACCTCTTGCTTTTACTGACTTTTACCTTCTTAAAATGTACATATCCCACCCGCCCACCCCCGTCCCCCTATCCGTCGCTTCCTTGTTTAATTATTTTCCTTTCTTTGTTTCACCTTCCCGTCCCATCTTGCCTTCTTTCTTTCCTTCCATGTCCTCCTCTTCCTTTATCCCTTCCTTCCTTTCTCTTTGTCCTTTTTTTCTCTCTGTCCTTTTCCACTCCCTCATTTCTTTCCTACTTCTCTTTTTCTTTCTCCCATGTCCGTGTCTTTGCTACAACATCTATATCTAGTATTTTTTTTTCAATTCATTCCTAAAAAGTTTTCACTGTATTTTAAACATCTATCTCTCAAATCTACTTTTCTTTTTTTTTTCTTTTCTTTTCTTTTTTAACTTTACAATATTGTATTGGTTTTGCCATATATCAACATGTATCTACTTTTCAACTTACATTCTTACGCCAGTGATTCTAAGTGAGGGATTATTTCCTCATATATAGTATTAGAAGGACAATAAAAAACTTCCTTACTTAAAGTTTGTGTGTGTGTGCATGTGTGTTTAAAGTAAAACCTGAATTCTCAGAATTTCAGAGAATGCTACCAATTTACTTCCTGAAAGTCAATTTGACAAGGAGAAAAAAGAGCAAGCATAGAACAATAGAAGAAAGGAGAAACACCCCAACCCCCCCTCCCATCTCACCCCAATACGAAGAAAGGGGAAATGAGGATACTTTGGCATTTGAGTCTGGCTCTGGTGAAAGAGTCATGTATTCCTTTCAAGAAGCTCAGCATCCTATGTGAAACACCAACAGTCTAAAAGCAAAGAACAGAAAGACAATTATGAGTTGACTACATAGTGTTATTTCACCACAAAAGCCAATTTCCTGTGCTACATCTTCCTAGAAAATCTTCCTAACCCAACTTTAGGCCCAGAGTCCTGGTTCCTAGAACTTAAAGATGAAATAGATTCAAGCAATATTACTGCTTTCTACTTCAAGTTAAATCTGTTTCTACTTCAGTTCTGCTCTGAGGTAGAAGAGACAGCATTCAGCTTCTCATGATAACATAACTTTCAGCTTGGATTAAGTCATTTAACCTTCCTTCTGTGTACATTACATAAAGTACCACCTCATGCAACTAGCGCTTGGGGAAATTGGAAGGTTAAGTATGATACGAATGTGAAATGCTTTGAAAAATTTAACACAGATTTATAAATACACAGTTTTTATAAACCAATGAAAATACCTATCCTGGAAATATAATCATATTCTACCTCCATGGTTTGTTACCCGGCAACAAATTGGGTATGTAAAAACTTAACAACTTGAAACATTTCATATGCAAGATCAAAACCTGCAAGTTTTCCACCCACCACCTGTACCCTACAACACCCACAGAAGAGATCACTTAGAAAGGAAGGGAAATTAATTTAGCACCATGAAGGTGCTAAGTGCTGTTCAGAATAATATATTCAAAATAACACATGGAAATAATAAAAATCCTCTCTTGCTTATTCCTCCCTGAGGCAAAAATTTGATTTGTTTTTTCTTCCTCCGAGTCTGTGTGCCCCATTGTTTACCAGGTATTTGCAATGTTTGATGTGCAGACAAATTTTTCCAATCTTTCAAAATTATAAAACATTGACATGAAGTTATTTTTTTTAAGTTGGTTTTATTTCCCCCTCTGGTGTTGGGGATGTGAGACTGCTTTGTTGGGCCGCTGGAGACAAGCTAAAATAGCTCACCAAAGGGAGGGGAAATCATAGAACAGAGGGAGTGGATTCTGAGGCAAGAAAAACTATTCAATAAGATACACCTCCAGGGCCACAGCGGAGGACAGGTAACCTGATCCCTGGTGGTAGCTATATCAGTTGCACCAAGTCCAATTGCATCTTTGTTTTACTTTCAGATTTCAAAACTTAAATCAGAATTAGTAGCCAATAAACAAAATATACAATAAGAAAAGACTCTGAATTCAGTCCTGCAGTAGGATACTGGAAATCAGCCTTAAGATGCAGCACCTCATTATTCATAAAGCAGAGGCCACTGGCAGGAGTTTATATGTTACATTTGTATACTCTGGTCAAGTGTGTATAGAAATCATTCATTTCTTCTTTCCATCTTTTCTCAAATACAAATTTATAGTCAGTTGGTGACCAGAAAATCACATCTAGAAACTACCTTTAATAAGTACAAGTTCTCCTGAATCAGAAATATGAATTTCATTCCTTTTTTAACCTGCTAACCCTTTCCCTAGTCCCTGGTTTCCCAACATGGTATCAAAAGGAGACTAGATTTAACTTCAAAATACTTTAACAAACTCCAACAAAAAGCAGCACTGTACTGGGGCACTTAGAGCCTCCCTGACATATATTAATAGGATTTTTAGCTTAAAACATATGTTTACATTTTTTCAGCAAAAAAGAGAAAATATTTTTAGATGGAAAGCCTTAGTTAAGTAGCTACATGCATAATGACACATATGTCCTTCTGGCCCTGTGAATGAAATAAAAGCTCCAGCCAGCCATTCTATTTTTAACACCTCTGAAGACTTATTTGTAAATGTATGAGTTACATTATAAGGACCATGTCAAATCACATTTTGATAATGAAGATTTGGATGCACTAGTTTTGCAATTATACCCAGCGAATATGCATTCATGCTCACCTGGCTTTGTTTTCTCAATTTTGTGTGTGCACGCATGTGTGTCTGTATTTCATATTTTTGAGTATAACTGCTACAAGAGTCCCTGATGCCTTGGTGTCATTGGGAGTTTTATTGTAGTTATATATTCTGTACAGGAGGGATGGGAAGATGGGGTTAGACACAGAAAATGAAATCCCAATCTTTAATTGTTGTTTTACAACTGGCTTCTTAGCCACCAATGGTGATGGTATCGGCTGCCTGTTTCTCCTGCTACAGTGGCGATTTCATATCATGGACTTCTTTGTTGACAGACAGGTACATGCTGCTATTAGACACTGTGTCTGAGGGTTTTTTCCTGCAGGAAAGTAAAGGAAGTACATTAGGAGCATACCCAGCTCCTGCACCAAACCAACAACACTTTGGATAATGATACTTGTCACCGGCTTAAAGTAACAAGGAGTCATTCAGTTCCCATATGTTTATGTAAAATTTCTCATATAATGGACTGTTTTCCGGGCCAAGTTCATTTAACTTTACAAAACGTAGTTACTTCCAACTGGCAGATCTTGAAAACAGCCCCACAACTATTCAAACAAAACAGTGAACTTAGCGGGGAAGTTAGCAGGAAGGTGGAGGTTATGTCTATAAACACATACAAATGTACACATGTGTGTTAATATTTAACTGCTATTTCTGATGCATGATGTAGAATGACAAGTGTGGCTATAATTTGAGGTGAGATTTCACTCACTCTGCGTGTATCTTTTCTCCTGTTTAACTTTCAAAAGCCAGTTCAAGGACAGTGGAGGTGTCTCCTCTGCCTAATCCAGCCCTGGGTACAGGGCTGAGGCCACCAGGCAGAATAGACAAGGCCCAGTATCAGTGCCAGGTGAAGAGCACCCTGCAGGGAACCACAGCACACCAACAGAGGCTGCATTTCCTTTCCATTTATGAAACGTCTCTCTGCTCTTGAATAAAGAAAAGGAAACAATTGCATTCCCCCTACTTCCTGCTCTCCTGTTAAATATTTCAGTCAGCGTTCCCTGGGACATTTTTGGCAGAGACTTTAATCTGTTGCTTTGGGTAGATGTTTGATACACCCTTACAAAATAACATTTTTGAGTTTTAAGATTTTTCCATCTCTCTGTGAAGGCTCCATCACATCCCCTCAATCCTATAGACAGCAATAATAAAATATTAGACATGAAGGGGGCTCAGAGATCATCTAAAGAGTTTACCTTCTTCATTTTGCAAATGGGGAAACTGAATCCAAGAAAAGAAAGTTATAAGCCTACGATCTCACAGCCAATTTGTGGCAGAACAACAAAAATGACAGCCAGGTCTCACCGACTCCAAAGTCTGGATTGGTTTTCCAAGAACGTTGCTTCTGGGGTGCCCTACATAAAGCAATCATACAATTACTTTGATTTGCTTTCTTTCATGATTTGCAAGGGCAAACCCATCTTTCATTTAGATATCATATGTACTTGAACAGGATTGCATATACCCAGCAGGTATTTAAGAAATGTTTGATAACATGAAGAAGTATCTAGTGTTCTCTGTGAAAAGTGTTTTTTTTTCCTTAAATTTTTTTCAAATGATGAAAAAAATACAAAAAAAAAAAAATTTCAAGGAAAGGAAAGTAGAAAAGCTGTCCTTTGTAAAGTTAACCCTCTCTCCAAGCCTGGATGTTATAAACTTATGGTTAACCTTTTTAATGTTTTGCTTACCCTCTGAACTTGGTATCCTTTCTCTACATTTAAGCCTGAAACATAAAATTTTGGTATCCCATTTGTAAGGGTGAAGGAGTTAGAAATAAAATGTTCTCAAAACTGCACAGCAAGTCACTGTCACCCATGTTGAGCATAGAACACGTAACCACTTCAGTTTATAAACATTTGTAGGACCGTGGGGTGTTGCTTTCCCTTTATTTAGGAATGTTTGATGCAATAGCAAAGCACTTCCAATCCTGCTGCTTTGGTGTGAAACTGTGCAGAAATATTGCCTAGTATGTATGGAATATAAGAGATTTTTCAAAATACAACATGGCAGTCAGAAGCATTTATCTTGTTTAGTCTGTGTGGCATTTAGAGGAAATTCCCATCAGGGAGACATTGTTTAAATGCAGATCATTCCCTTGAATTGGGAGCAAATGTTCACTCTATAAAACCATTGGGTAAAAAAGTCTGGATGTTTACTTTTAAGGATTTTAGTTAATATATACAAACCAGGACGACTACTATGAAAACAATCAGTATAAATGCAATTATTTTATTAATACTATGTAAAATATTTTCCTAGGCAAATATTTCCATAAAAGTTAAAGCATCATTTGAGAATTATGACAATTTTAAAAGCCCATAGAGGTAGGATATCTCCTTTTCTGTATTTTTCATTCAAATGCCAGATTTTTTTTCTTTTTCCTTTTAAGAAATCCCAGTTATTACCAAGGAAAGATGCAAGGGCACTTAATGACAAACATTTTAACTTCAAAGCCAAAAAGTAGACCAAAATAGAAAATAAATTGGGTTTCAATGAATCATTTCACCCACTAATACAAGCTCTGCTGAGGATACGTCAGTCCCTGGCTTGATAAAGGAAAACTTTGAAATAATCAATGTGACTGACACTCAAGGGTAACAAACCCTTCATTTTTCTTATAATTGAGAAATTTTTGATTGTCAAAAGAACATACTTCATGTGTTACTAAAAATAACACACAATACCTTACTGTAACATCCCAGAAGTTTGCTTCATTTTTATAAGCTGCATGTATTAATCATATTATTAATATTAAAAATGAAATAAAACATAATCAAGGCTCCATTCCCAAAAAGTTATAATTAAATAAATGCCACATTCTTGATTGTGCTAAGGCCAATTAAATCTAATTTCTCTTCTGTTTCCATACACAGGCTGCAGCTGTATGTGCAATCCAGGGGTAATTAATTGCCACCAACTGCCTTCCTCTAAAATAGGGGTGTCTGAAATTGGTACACAACGTATGCCCCAGAGACCAAAACAGAGCCTAATGCTGTTTAGGATGTTCATGGTTCTTTAATGATCCAGAGTAAATTTTTTCCCTCCACAAGCTGCCGTCCATTTTGTCTGTCTCTTGTGCATAGAATGACTCAGGATTCTGGGTTTCATTAACAAATTCAGACTAGTAAGAAAGCCAGAGGCAAGGCAGGAAGGGTCACCCATTCAGGAATGGCAACCTCACTCTGAAAAGTCTATGCCAGGACAAGAAACTCCAAGTGGGTCCAGTTTAAGTGAAGAATTTTCCAATTCTATCAGAAAATAATGTACCACTTGGAAAAGGTATTTGAGAAAGGCAAGGTACAGATTTTATTCTTTAGAATTAGACTTCAAAAGAGGCCTCAGAGTAGCCCAATAATTGTTAAAAAGTATATTCTAAGTGAAAATATTAGAAACTCCATTCAGGGATAGAAACTTGATCATGCATACATTCATACATTCTTACAGCTGGAAGAAACTACAAGAGATTAAGAATCTGCCTGCAATGCAAGAGACCTGAGTTTGATCCCTGAGTCAGGAAGATCCCCTGGAGTTAGGAAATGGTAACTCACTCCAGTATTCTTGCCTGGAGAATTCCACAGACAGAGGAGCCTGGCAGGCTACAGTCCATAGGGAGGCAAAGAGTCAGATGTGACTGAGCAACTAACACCTTCACTTCCTCTTAAGGACAGGCTGCTTCTAGCCTATTCCTAACAAATGAAGATTGAATCTATTTTTAAAATCTGAGCAACAGAATATACCTTTCTTGCTACCTAACCTGACATTTAATGATCCTATTATAAAAAATTATGCATTGAATCTGAAATCATCCTGCTGGACCAGTTTACTGGGTGAGAAGGAACACAGTTTGTTTTCCATCTTCAGATAGTAACCCTTTAGAGGTAAAGATTATTTTTCAGCCTCACCATTCTCTTCTGCAAGCTATATATCTCAATCCCTTAGGTTTTTTGGTCCAAATTCTCCACATCGCTCTTTATTTGTAGAAGCTAGATTAAGAGCCAATCAGAAGCTGAGCAGCACTGAACACAGAGATTGTTTTGTATCCCCTAAGCTAGACTATTTTAATACTTGCAGTATCTTGCTTGATTTAGACACTTATTCTCTGTTGCAGGGTTTCCCTGGTGGCTCAGCAGTTAAGAATCTGTCTACCAACACAGGAGACTCAGGTTCCATCCCTGGGTTGAGAAGAACTCCTAGAGAAGGAAATGGCAACCTACTCCAGTATTCTTGCCTGGGAAGTCCCATAGAATGAAGAGTCTGGCGGGTCACAAAGAGTCACACACAACTTGGTGACTAAACCACCACCATTCTGTGTTGCTGACAACTGGCTTACTACCCACAATGAAAGCTTTTTGTCACACCTCCAAAAATTTAGACAATCCCCATCCCCTCCATGCAAGCTTAGCTCTCTTACCCAAGGGGACCTCCTCTTTCTGAATCTTTCTATTTATCTCTGACAATGCCCTGCAGTTTATGAAAATTATCCTTAATTTGGTTGGTTGCTTTCAGGGTCATCCTCAAGCTTGGGGTCAATTTCTCTCTATTCTTTTCTTTTTGGATATTTATAAAAGTATTAGACAAAAATGGTACATGAGTTGGCCCCTAAAGTATTCCCCTAGCTTGAAGCTGAGTTACTAATAATCACTCTTCAAACAGACTCTGCATTTAACCTCTTCATGCTGATATTTTCTATTTCATCTGGATTTCCACATTACATATACCTTTATACCCTCGGTGAAACCCTGTGAGGATGTATTTATTATAAAACATGTGTATGTTTCTCTGTGGGAATATACAGTAAATTAAGATGTCCTTCTGAGATCAGTAAAGCTGTGCCCTGGAATGCTATAGCATTTAACCACAGGTTTGATCCAACCTCCTTTGTAAATCACCTTGGACATGTGCTTTCTGAAATATGAACATGAATTATTGCCTTATTTTCATACTGTGGGTATTGTTTATTATGGAAGGGCCATTAACCCTGTAAGATGCAGATAATCTTCCACTTGCTTGTCTACAGCAGAAGATCATTTACTGTCACCCTGATTAAATATATTATGACAGCAAAGCTAGTAATGCGCAAGGTATGGGCGAAGAAAGAACATGCTTCACACACTCTCTCTGCTGCTCTCTGCAGAACAGTTTCTGTATCTCATTTGGTACTTTTCAAATAAAGAACATCACATTACCAGAAGCCATTTTACCCTTATATGCTCATATACATTGGTCTCCAGAGAAAACCAGGACAACAGATTTCTATAAAAATTGTATTTACAAAGTAACAGTCCTGATTAAGTTTATTATTAGTGCCCAGAGTTTGTGTACTCCTGATGCCTCAAACACTGAACTCAAGGTTTCTCCTTTAGTACAAGCAATAAAACAAACCTCAGGCTGACCTTCCTCAAGACAAGTGCTAAAATAATGGTATTCCCCAACTTACTTTTAAACCCAAGCCTGCGAAAAAAGCTTGAACGTGATCCACGAGGGTACACGACAATGCATCTCACATACACATGTACATAAAGATACATTATAAATTATATTTCCCACATCCTGTCTCTATACACACACATAAGCTGCTATAATTTAGTTATTTACTATGTACTACTAGTGGTGTAAAATGTCATTTTCTAAGAATACATCCGAGGCTTAAGTCAGCAGTTTTATGATATCATCTGCTCTGGGAAAACATTAAAGGCTCAATATTTAATAAACATAATAAACATCCCCATGAAACAAATTGTTCATAAACTACCTGTTTAATTTTTCAGGGTTCCTGAACCACATATTTTCTTATTAGTTGTGAGCCTGCTGGGTTGGAGGATAGATAGGGCCTGTCAGGGATAGAATATAATGTAGCGGTTTTATGAATTATTTCTGTGAGGAAAAGCCTATTACAGCTGACAAGAGGGTGATGATATTAGCCCATCATCATTCAGATGGCACCACCCTTCCCCCTTTCATCCGTCAGGCCTCTTGTATGGGGGCTGTAAGCCACACTGTCTCAGCACAGCCAACACAAAGACAAATTCTACTCTTTTTCTGAGTCCATGAAACATTTAGTATTTCATTTTGAATCATGGCAGATGACAGAAACAAATGGCCTAATGAATCTCGCTTATTGTCCCTTGCAAATCTGAGGATGAGCTAAAAGTAAAATCTCTTATTTCTTTGCTCTTTTTTTTTTATTTCTTTACTCCTTTTTTTTTTCCTTTTTGATGGATTTCTTCTCCCCAGAAAAATCTCTGTTGCATTCTAAATAGATGAAGTTATAGAATTATTTTCATAAACACGTCGCTTGATTTGGAAATCAATTGCACAGCTCCTTCATAATCCTTTTCTTTTTGATCATCTCTCGATAAGTAACTTTTGGGACAATCAATTTTCACCCATCCTGTGGCCTTATAAAATGTAAATACAACAGGAGGCAAGATGAAAACAAAAAATAACAAGTAAATACTTACTGTATTGGGGGAAAATGGCAATGACTCATCAATAAGAATTGATGACAATAAGAACTAATTACCTTTGTTTTATTTAAAGGAACATTCAGTCTGCAGCACCTATTTATACATTATTTGGCTGAACTTTACAGCTTTAGTGGTTACTTTTTCTAGGTGCATTTACTTTAAATATGACATTGAGGTTTGTAAGGGATTTTCTAGGTGGAGCTGCTCTGGGAAATAATGAAAAAGAAAGAAATGACTCTACTCACTAATGACATTATTTTCTTATTTGCTATTTGAAAACCTTCTGGGTAGAACTGAACACAAGGCAGTGCTGCTGTGGTAGTCTGAAAAATACCACCTGTTAAGAGATTTCCTTTATGCTCTTTGCTGCTCTGTTTAAAGAAGTCTTGTTCCTGGTGCTTGCTTCTCCTTCATCAGCATCAAACAGTACTGAATGCCATGTGTTCCCAGCAGACCACAGCATCAAGGCCACGTGTCTGTATCATATATGCATGCTTTCAACAAAATGCAAGAGCATCGTTGTTGAGAAACATGCATTTAACTTTGCAAAAAAAAAAAAAAAAGGAAAAATTTCAGAGTTGGGCTAAAAATAGAATGGTAGAAGTTAGTAAGAGAAAAAGAGAAGAATTTCTCCTCCAGCTCCTTGCCATTCCTTAGTCTTTTTTTGCATTTTTCTCTGTGACTCTGTAATGGATTTTTAACAGCCATTGGAGTTGTCAAGTAAATTTTTCTTAGTTCAAGTATGTACAATTGATCCTGATAGATGTTAATAGCTCCCAAACTAAGGCAGAGTCTGCAGTCAACATACAGGAATAACAATTCTGTGGTTAGAAAAAGAGAAAGTTTGACAACTGATGCTATAACATAGGCCAGAAGCACTCCAGGTCAAATTTCCTTAGTTTTGGGAGTAAAATTTCACCAGTGATACCCCTAAGTTTATAACATTAGTTATATTATGACTCAATTTTTTAACATGTAGGTTTAGGTACTTTCACAATAAGTTATTTCCAAAATATGAAATTCAGCAAGCCACTTTGGAAAAAAAAGGATATAAATATATCAATTTTTTATTTTTATAATTTCCTTTTAGAAAGAAAGCACTAAAGTTTGATTTTTAATACTAGTGTTACAAATTGTACTAGTTGAATTTTTGCTAGTTATCAAGATTATGACATTAAAAAGACTCAGAATTGCCAAAGCAATCCTGAAGAAAAAGAACAAAGCTGGAGGCATAATCCTCCCAGATTTCAATTAATATATAAAGCTACAGTAATCAAAACAGTGCAATATTGGTACAAAACAGACATATGGTTCAATGGAACAGAATAGAGAACCCAGAAATAGATCCACACACCTATGGTCAATTACCTTTGACAAAGAAGACAAGAATGCAAATGGGAAAAAGAGTCTCTTCAGAAGATGGCTCTGGGACAGTTGGACAGTTGCATGTAAACCAATGAAGTTAGAACATAACCTCACATCACATACAAAAATAACCTCAGAATGGTTTAAAGACTTAAATATAAAGACACCATAAAACTCCTAGAAGAGATTACAGGCAAAACACTCTCTGACACAAATCATACCAATGTTTTCTTGGGTCAGTGTCCTAAGGCAACAGAAATAAAAGCAAAAATAAACAAATGAGACCTAAGCAAATTTACAAACCTTTGCACAGCAAAGGAAACCATAAAAAAAGAAAGAAATGAGGCAACCTATGAAAAGGGAGAAAATATTTGCAAATGATGTGATTGACAAGGACTTAATGTCCAAAATACACAAAAAACTCATACAATTCAACAACAAAAAGGACAAACAACCCGACCAAAAACTGGACAGAAGACCTAAACAGATATTTTTTAAAGAAGACCGTATTTTCTAAAGATGGTCAATAAGCACTTGAAAATATGGTCAACTTTGCTAATTATTAGAGAAAGGCAAATCAAAACTACCGTGAGGTACCACCTCACATCAATCAGAATGGCCATCATTAAAAAGTCTATGAACAGCAAATGCTGGAAAGGGTGAGGATCCCGTACTGTTGGTGGGAATGTAAGTTGGTATGGCCACTAAGTAAAACAGTATGGAAGTTCCTCAGAAAACTTAAAAAAAAAAATATGATCTAGCAATCCCATTCCTAAGCATATATCTGGAGTAAAACACAGTTCAAAAATACACATGCACCCCAGTGTTCACAGAGCTGTTTACAATAGCCAAGATACGGAAGCAATCCAAATGTACATTGATGGATGAATGGATAAAGAAGATGTGGTACATACATACAAGAGAATACTATTCAGCCATACAAGGAATAAAATAATGTCATTTGCAGTCACATGGATGCAACCAGAGATTATCATACTAAGTGAAGTAAATCAGACAAAGACAAATGCCATATGATATCATCTACATATGGAATCTAAAAGAACCTATCTATGAAACAGACACACACTCACAGGCATAGAAAATAGACTTGTTGCCAAGGGGGAGGTGGGGGAGGGGAGGCATGAACTAGGAGTTTGGGGTTATTAGATGCAAACTATTACATATAGAATGGATAAACAACAAGCTCCAACTATAGAGCATAGGGAACACTATTCCATATCCTGAGGCAAACCATGACAGCGAAGAATATAAAAAAGAATGTACATATGTGTAAAACTGTCACTTATTTGTACAGCAAACATTAACATTATATTGTAAAACAAATATACTTCATGAAAATAAAACAAAATTTTAAATTTTAAAAAGATTATGACATTAGAAAATATAATATAGATGTACTTCAATTACTTTTATTATGCTCTTGAGTAGTTGATTTCAACAATACTTGCTTTTTCCAAAGGGAAACATTTTGTAACTAATGGTCATTTATTTCAAAAGTGTTTAACAAGAAGAGACCTTTATAATCTAAATATACCAGAGATTGAAATCTAGTGAAGAAAATCAGTTGTACAAACAGAACATTTGGAAATATTTGGGTCTAATAATTCAGTGCCATCATCTTCATCATTATCTAATACCCTTTTGGACTTCTTGTCAGTCTCTGAGCCTAGCCTAAGTACCAGGTAGAATTAAACATTTTTATTTGAAAAAAATCAATGAATACCTTATTTTTATTTTTATCTCCTGCATATTATCAGGCTAAGAGAAAAAAAAACATGATTTGCTAACCAAAATGTATACCAATTTATTTTCATACAGCAAAACGAGCAAAACCTAGAATTAAAAAGAAGTAAAAGAAATAGATTTGTTTCTATAAACTGACCTTGTTTCCTAAAAGACTGAACATATTAAGTGATGCTCAATGGTATCATAGTGAAAGAAATCTCCCAGGAACTAAGGTAGTGCCTCATCCTCTGGTTTCCATCATTTTACCATCAATGCAGATACGTTTGTTTCCAACTTTGATGTACTTTCTAGTTAATTAGTTCAGACCAAACTTTTAATGTTAGTAAAGGGCATCCTTATAAACTTCATAGAAACACATATGTTCAGGAAAATGGTAGCATATTTCTTGTTAAAAATAGATGTAATATTGAAAAATTACTAAGCAACTGAAGTTGAATTGAGGAAAATGAGAAGTGAGGCAGAGTATTTGTATATACTTACTATAAGTAAAAGGTCATTGGCCAGGTGATATTGAGTATAATCATATGAAACTACTGGTTTTTAGATCAGAAATGGTTGAATAATTGCAATTTTATACAGTCCAACCTAATTAGATTCATTTGTAATAAGCATAGATTGTGCATTTCCTTACAAAAAAAAGAAGTACAAAAATTGGCCAATGGTACCTTGAAGAATGATGAGCTGTATGTGACAAGAAGGTTGAGAAGACAAACTGAAAATTCTACACAGTTAGAATAAGTAGAATTATAACAATAGCTTCTTAGAGCTGAGACAAGCAGTCAGTAATATATTCCTCAAGACAGAGTCAGCATTTGGATAGTCTTAAGGAAATCCCAAATTCTGAAACAGTTAATGCTTTGTGCATGATGTTTCCTTATATATATTGTTTCCTGTATCTAGAATGCCTGGCAAGGCTACTCATACTTCATGACTCAGTTCATTAGTTCCTTTTATACATCACCTTGGATTTTACACTATAATTATTCAAATGTTGATCTTTTTCACTGAATGGAAAGATCTCCAAGAGCAGGGTTGCTATCTTTTTTTTTTGTTTCTGCCCTTCTCATGAGTACTGTTCCTCACGTAGAGCAGATGGTCAACGCATGGTTGTTGAACAGATAAGTTTTTTCACATTTTAAACTAAAGATTAGGACTATTGTCAGTCAATTTTTGCGTTTTCAATTATATAGAACTATACTGGGCTAATAAAATTAGAAACTGAAAAAAAAGCTAGAGATTATAATCAATGAGGACTTTATAAATTAACTATATAACTGAATGTATATATTAGAAAATGTACCAGATATCCGAAAGGCATACAGATGTTAAAATGTACACTGATGTACCAAGACTAAGAAATAAAACATGACATATGGTTAAATGTCTTTGTTTTGTATCCCATTTTTCTCTTCCTTGGCCTTCTGAGTAATCACTGTGTTAAATATGGTTATTACTTCTACGCATACATTTGCTTATATATTCACTACATGCTTGCATTGAATATATAGATGGCTTTGGGTGGTAGGAATATTTTAACAAATTAATCTTTCCAATCCAATGACAAGGCAAATCTCATTTATTTGTACCTTTTTTTAATTTCCTACATTGTTTTATAGTATTCAGCAGACAGATCTTTCACTTCCTACATTAAATTTATTACAAATTATTGCAGTTTTTGATGCTATTATTAATACAGATAGATTTTCTTTATTTCTTTTTCAGATGGTGCATTGTTAGTGTATAAAAATGCAACTGATTTTTGTGTGTTGATCTTGTATCATGCAACTTTACTGAATTTTTTTACTAATTTTAATGGTTTTTCTCTTTTTCCTTAGTGGAGTCTTACTGATTTCTATGTATAAGATTATACCATCTGCAAATGGAAACAATTTTGCTTCATCTTTTCCAATTTGGATGTCTTTTATTTCTTTTTCTTGCCAAACTGACCAGGCTAGGACATCCAGTACTATGTCTAATAGGAGTAGTGAGATTCGGTATCATGTCCTGCTCCTGATCTGAGAGGAAAACTTTCAACCTTTCACCACTGAGTATGTTAGCTGTGGGCTTTTATTATGTTGAGGCATGTTTCTTTCTTATGCAATTAACTGAGGTTTTTTTTAATCATGAAAGGGTGTTGTATCTTGTCAAATCCTTCCAATAAATCTATTGAGAGAATCGTAAGATGTTTTACCTTCATTTGTTATATTAATATAATGTATCATATTTATTGATTTCTCTATGTTGAACCATTCTTGCGTCTATGGGATGAATTCCACTTGATCATGGTCTGATCCTTCTATGTACTGCTGAATTTGGTTCGCTCGTATTTTGTTGACAATTTACCACGGATATTGACCTATTGTTATTGTTGTTGCATTTAATGTATTGTCTTTCTCCGGCTTATATAAAGCTAATGCTGGCCATATAATATGATTTTGGAATTACTCCTACCTCTTCAATTTTTGGGAAGAGTTTGAGGAAAACTGGCATTAATTCTTCCTTAGATGTTTTGAAGAATTAACCAGTGAAACCATCTGTTCCTGGGGTTTTATTTGGGGAGGTTTTTGATTACTGATTCCACCATCTTGCTACTGGTCTGATAACAGCTTTTCTTTTTCTTCAAGATTTAGTCTTAGTAGATTACATGTTTTAGGAATTTATCAATTTCTTCCAGGTTATCCAGTTTGTTGGCTTATAACTGTTCATGATAGTCTCTTATGAACCTTTTTATTTTTGTGCTATCAGTTGTAATCTCTTAGCTATCACTTCTGACTTTATTTACTTAACACTTCCTTTTTTTTATTAGTCTAGCTGAATATTTGTCCATTTTGTCTGTCCTTTTAAAAAAAAAGAGTTTTCTTGATCTTTTCTATTATTTGCTGATTTCTCATTTACGGCAGCTCTGATCTGTAATTTCTTGCTTCTGCTAACTCTGGCCTTGATTTTTTCTTCTTATCCAAGTCCTTGAGTATGGTTACACTGTTTATTTGAGATATTTATTAATGTAGTTGCTTACCACTATCAAATTCCCTCACAACTTTTGTTTATTGCAATTTGTAAGTTTTGTTGTGTTTCTATTTTCATTTGTCTCAAGATATTTTTGCTTTATTTTTTGATTTCCCCTTTAACCTATTGGTTGTTCAGGAGAGTATGTTTTCATATCCATGTATTTGTGAAATTTCCAGTTTTCCTCTTGTAATTTAGTTCTAGTTTTGCATCATTGTGGTCAGAAAAGATATTTGATATGATTTTAACCTTCTTAAATTTTCTAAGGTTTGTTCTGTGGCCTAACATATGATCTATCCTCAAGAATACTCCATGGGCACTTTAGGAAAAGAGTGTTGCTGCTGCTATATATCTGCTAAGCTCATTTGTTGTAAAGTAGAGTTTGAATTCAATGTTTCCTTCTTGATTTTTTGTCTGTATGATATTCTTGTTGTTGAAAAAGTGGTATTGAAGTCCCCTACTATTATTATATCATATTTTTACTTTCAGATATATCAATAATTTGCTTAACTTTAGAACAACTTATTTAAGGGTACTGAAGTTTGGTGGATGTGAAAGAGGAGAGTGAAAAAATGGCTTAAAACTCAACATTTGAAAAACTAAGATCATGGCATCCAGTCTCATCACTTCATGGCAAATGGATGGGGAAATAGTGGAAGCAGTGATAGATTTTATTTTCTTGGACTCCAAAATCACTGTGGATGGTGACTGCAACCATGAAATTAAAAGATGCTTGTTCCTTGAAAGAAAAACTGTGAAAAACCTAAACAACATGTTAAAAAGCAGAGACATCACCTACAAAAGTCTGCATAGTTAAAGATATAGTTTTTCCAGTAGTCAAGGTACAGATGTGAGAGGTCTACCATAATGAAGGCTGAGCGGTGAAGAATTGACATTTTTGGATTGGATGCTGGAGAAGACTCTTGAGAGTCCCTTGGAGAGCAAGGAGATCAAACCAGTAAATCTGAAAAGAAATCAACCCTGAATATTCATTGGAAGGACTGATGCTGAAGCTGAAGCTCCAATACTTTGGCCACCTGATGTGAAAAGCCAACTCACTGGAAAAGACGTTGATACTGGGAAAGAATGAAGGCAAAGGGAGAAGGGGGAGCAGAGGATGAGATGGTTACATGTATCACTGACTCAGTGGATACGAATTTGAGCAAATTCTGGGGGATAATGAAGGATAGGGAAGACTGCAGTGCTGCAGTCCATGGGGTTCCAAAGAGTTGGACACAACTTAGTGACAAGAACAGCAAAATATCAGATGCATATATATTTACAATTGTTATATCCCATTGATGAACTAATCCTTCATCATTATGTAATGATCTTCTTTGTCTCTTGTTACAGTTTTTTAATTTAAAGACTATTTTGTCTGATGTAAGTATAGCTGGCCCTGCTCTCTTCTAAATTTCATTTGCACAGAATATCTTTTTTAATACTTTCATTGAAACCGATTTGTGTTCTTAAAGCTAAAATGAGTTTCTGTTTGGCAGCATATGGTTGGATCTTGTTTCTTTATTCATTCAGCCACTGTATAATTTTTCATTGAGTAACTTAATAAATTTACATTTAAAGTAATTATTAATAGGTAAAGTACTAATGCCATCTTATTAGTTGTTTTCTGGCTATTTTGTAGTTCTAATCTTCCCTTCCTACAGTATTCCTCTATGAATTAATGAATTTCCATGATTTGAGGCTTAGATTTTTTTCTCATGTCTTTTATGTAGATTTTTACATTGTGGTTACCATGAGGGTTACATAAAACATGTCATAGATATAATAGTTTATTTTAAAGTTAACTTTGATAGCATATAAAACTCTACTCTTTTACTCTACTTCCCCATATTTTATGTTTTATTAATTTCAAAATTTTTATCTTTTTATATTTTGCATTCATTAATGAATTATTATAGCTATGCATGCATGAGTGCTAAGTCATTTCGGTCATGTCTGACTCTTTGAGACCCTTTGGACCACAACTCGCCAGGCTCCTCTGTCCATGGGGTTCTCCAGGCAAGAATACTGGAGTGGGTTGCCATGCCCTCCTTCAGGTGAGCTTCTCCACCCTGGGGTCAAAACCGTATCTCTTATGTCTCCTGCACTGGCAGGAGAGTTCTTTACCACTAGGGTCCCTGAGAAGCCCTATCACAGCTATAATAATAAGGCTTTTGTCCTTTAACATTTGTACTAGAGTTAAGTGATTAACATACCCAACATATTGCATTATTAGAGTATTCTGAATCTCACTATCACTAACCTTTACTAGTATATATTTCATATTTTTGTATGTTTTCATGTTAATTAGCATCCTTTCATTTCTCCCCAAATAACATCTTTCATCACTTCTTATGGGGCAGGTCTAGTAGTGATGAAATTCCTTAACTTTTGTTTGTCTGGAAAAGTCTTTTTCTTGCCTTCATTTCTGAAGGACAACTTTTCCAGTTAAAGTATTCTTTTTGGTAGTTTTTTTTTTTTTTTTTTCTTTTTTTTTTTTTTTTTTTTT